>NW_022631292.1:0-197472 GCF_010015895.1 Lontra canadensis | reverse complement strand
TCTGCCTACTTGTGATCTCTGTCTGTCAAATAAATAAATAAAATCTTAAAAAAAAAAAAAGTTTATCTTGGGGTACCTGGGTGGCTCAGTGGGTTGGGCCGCCACCTTTGGCTCGGGTCATGATCTCAGGGTCCTGGGATCGAGCCCCACATCGGGCTCTCTGCTCGGCAGGGAGCCTACTTCCCCCCCTCTCTCTGCCTGCCTCTATTTGTGATCTCTCTCTCTGTCAAATAAATAAAATCTTAAAAAAAAAAATAAAATGTTTATCTTGTATCTACAGCTTTGGTGAACTCATTTATTAGTTCTGGGAGGCTTTAAAAGTAGTTTTCTTGGGATTTTCTGTGGAAAACTCATGTCATCTTCAAATAAGAGTTTTACTTCTTCTTTCTCTGTGGCTTTTATTTCCTTTTCCTGCTCCTTGCATTGACTAGGACTTCCAGTACTGTGGTGGATTAGAGTGGTGAGAGTGGACATCCCTGCCATGTTCCCAATAATAGGGATTATGCAGTTTGTCTTCTATCATCAAGTGTAGTAATGTTTACTGGAGGTTTTTTGTAGATGCTCATTACCCAGTTGAGGAAGTTCTCTTTTATTCCATTTTTTTCTGAGAGTTTTTCTTATGAACAGGTATTGAGTTTTATCAGTTGATTTTTTGGTATAGATTAGTATGGCCTTGTGGATTTTTTTTCAGTTAATATTGTGGATTACATTGATTGATTCTTGAATATTGAACTAACCATATATCTCTGATTAAATTCAGCTTTTTTAAAAAATTTTATTTATTTATTTGAGAGAGAGACAGTGAGAGAGGGCATGAGAAGGGAGAAGATCAGAGGGAGAAGCAGACTTCCAGTGGAGCAGGGAGCCTGATGTGGGACTCGATCCCAGGACTCTGAGATCGCTCAACCAACTGAGCCACCCAGGCGCCCTAAATTCAGCTTTTTATGTACTGTTGAATTCTGTTTGCTAATACATTGTTAAGGATTTTATGTTTATATTCATGTAATGGTCTATAGTTTTATTTTTTTTTACTATCTTTTTCTGGTTTTTGTGTCAAGGTAATACTAGCTTTGTAAATGGAATTGGAAAATACTCCCTATTCTTGTGTTTTCTGGAAGTGATAATTCCTCTTTAAAAATTTGGTATAATTCTCTGATGGAACAATCTGGGCCAAGAGATTTCTTTTTCTGGAGGTTTTAATTATGAGTTCAATTTCCTTAAAAGTTACAGGGCTAGAAATGATTTATTTCATTTTGGGTGAATTGTATACTTTCCAGGAATTGGTCTATTGACACACAAAGTGGGATTCCTCATTGCTGCTGGCAGAGGTGGGCATTTCAGCTCCCTTCTAGGCCACCCCTGAATACTACTCTGTATTCTTAACTGTACCCCCTTCCCCCTTCCATGGATCTCTGGACACTGCTTGGAGGGTGGTGAAAGTCCTGCCTCTCTATCCGGCCTTTCATCTACCACCTCCACGGGGATGGGAAGGAGTGCCTTGTTACTGTCATGGGAATATATGTCCAGGCTCTCCAGATGCTCTGTGTAGATATTGTGTGGCTGGGGAAGGGGGTCTTTAAACCCACCTGACAGGGAGGAAAGTCCAGCCTTTGATATGATCCCTGAAGGGGCCAGGGGTTGTATAAAGGAAAGAGGTCATGTTGAGGCACGACATTACAGCCTGGTGAGAGGGAAAGTTTAGGCTCCCTACCTGGCCTGTGCTGTCATGGGTAGGGATGGGCCATAGTTTTGTATGTGATTTGTTTGGCTAGAGTGCAGTAGTTATTGTCTAAAAGTTTTCTGTCTTGTGGTGTTGCTCTTTTCTTGGTCCTTTGAAAGAGCAGAGACTTTTTTGTCTAACCCCCTTGGCATTTCTGGATAATGGGCTTCTTCACCTCCACGTCCATATGATGCAAAAGGAAAGCCCAGGGAACTCAGCACCCTGTTGCTCCATGGGTCCCAGGTCCCCAGCTGGTGCCTTCCTCTCTCCTTCAGAGTCCTCTTTTGGTTGTCTTCTATATGATGTCCAGTGTTTTTAGTTACACTTAGCTGGAATAGTAGGGGTAATATATCTTACTGATTTTTACCAGAGGCAGAAGTTGGACTGGGATTTTTTTTTTTTTTTTGAAGAAAACGTAGGGTGGAAATTAAGAAACATAAATTCACCAGTAAGATACTTAAGAAGTTAATTTTAGGTCAGTTACTTGAAAGTGATAGTTTAACTGGGTTTTTATTTCTCTAGAGAATAATTTTCTGTCTCATTGTTTAGTAAAACCAAACTCCCAGTAGTTCCAGATCTTTTAAGAAGTTTGGCAATCCAACAGATTATTTCTGTATTTATATGTAAGCACGTTTATATATATATATATACATTTATATATAAATTCATTTATATATAAATTCATTGTGAATCTAAATTTCTGACTAGTGTGTGATAGAGGAAAATGTATCTTATTGAAAAATTAGGTTTCTGGAGAAGCCTCAGTTTTTCTGGAGGTTGTCAGAGATATTGAAGCTGTGGATTCTTTTCTAAGAGGAGAAATAGGCGTTATGGATAGTGGTTGAGAGCTATGTAAGAAAAATCTGAAAATCTTTGAGTAACCAAAAGGATTACTGGGGGTCTTCTTTAGAAATTAGGTGATATCTAGAGCACTTTTCCTATAGATCTAATCTATGGGGTCTTCAGCTTTTATTGTTTTTTTCATTTATTTTACAACTTTGAGAATTGTGAGTACCTGACAGCAACACAAGTTATTCTTATTCTTAGACATGCAAGTGAATTTTTTTTTGGTTAGAGATACAATTGATTTCTTTTCCTCTTTGCTGAAAGAAGCCAGTTTTGGATCTGTGAAGCAGATTTGTTTCACTATTTCTGATTGCCTATATGTTTGTGCTCTTTGGAGTCACTTTCGAACCAAATAAGGCATTTTATTTTATTTATTTATTTATTTTTAAAGATTTCATTTATTTATTTGACGGAAAGATCAAAAGTAGGCAGAGAGGCAGGCAGAGAGAGAGAGAGAGGGAAGCAGGCTCCCCGCTGAGCAGAGAGCCGGATGCAGGACTCTGAGATCATGACCTGAGCCGAAGGGAGTGGCTTAACCCACCGAGCCACCCAGGCACCCCCAAATAAAGCATTTTATTTGTTCTGTAATTAATGAGTTAAATAAAATCATAGATGTTAATTTATATTTGTAGGGAAGGCTCAATGTTATCTTTTTGTTTGTTTAAATTATCCATTAACAGCATGAACTCTCAATTTAGCCTGTTGGGCTTGAATCCCATGGTAGCACTTACTGTCATAGAGACTTGGAACAGGGGATTTTATTTTTTAACCTGTTTACCCACTGCAATGAGGGGTCATGGTGCTGTTTTCTCCTATGGCAGTTGTGAGGTATGAGAATTAAAAGAGATGTCGCAAGTAACATTTCTTACAGTACCTCCCACATCTTCAGAACTCTGCTTTTTGTTATCAGAAGGCTATGGATAACTAATTTTACTTCCCTGAGACTTGATTTCTTTTTTTTTTTTTTAATGTTTTATTTATTAGAGAGAGACTGTGAGCATGAGCAAGGAGGGGAGCAGAGAGGGAGGGAGAAAGAACCCCAAGCCTACCCCTTACCTAGCGCAGAGCCCAACACAGGGCTGGATCCCAGGACCCCCAGATAATGACCCGAGTTGGATGCCCAACTGATTAAGGCACCCGGGTACCGCTGAGACTTACTTTCTTAATTTGTAACAACAACAACAACAACAAAAAATGAGGGGACTTTTTACTTGGTTGTTAGGTCATAGATTTCCCTGGCAATAGTTGGAAAGAACTCAGCAAAACAACTGGTAATACTTGCTTTTGGAAGTAAGGGTACTTTTAATGTGCAAGTGACCTTTCTGCTCTGCGAGAGGGAAATGTACAGTTTGATCTGGTGAGCAATTACTCAGAACAGTGGCCAGGTAATTCAATTCAGTAAACATTGATTGAGGAGACCCTGTTCTGCTTTCCTTTGTACTGCGAAGAAGCATTAGGGCTGGAAATGTGGCTTAACAAGGTAACCGAAATATTACCCTTTGGCCTTAAAAAAATGTGGAGGGTGGATTCTGATAGATGGAAGGCTAAATTTAGAACTCAGCACCTTGATGGATGTGGGCGTGCCCGCCACCGAGTAGAGGTGAAAGGGCTGAATTTTGCTTAAGCTAGGGATAACCGTTAGCGTTTCAAAGGTGATTTTTGGGTGAGTACGGACACTGGATGTTTGAAGAAGAGGGAGGAGCTGGAAAGATGGCTCAAAGATATCTGTTATTTAAATTGACCGTTCCCTCTGACCCTCAGTATTTAACAAATGTTTTACTTGAGAATTTTTTGGAGTTGGGGGGGGTTCGGGTGTTGGGAGCAGGGTAGACTTGGTGAATTGGTTGAGTTAGAAGAGGGGTTCTTCAGAGGCTGAGAGAATTTAAGCCCCTCAGAAATTAACAGTGGTTTGGGAGAAGACCTTGTTTTTTGTAGGTTATGTAATTGGAGCAAGTTGGGGAATGGTTCAAGCCAAGAGCATCCTCAGCTTCTCTTAGCTTAGGATAATGGAAATAAGCCTCAATGCAAAATGCCTCACGTGTGAACAGGGAGTTTATAATTGGTTTACATATTATAATGGAATTAAGTACTACTCTAAACAAAAGTAGCAGTCTGCCTAATGCAAATATATTTTAAAGTTTCATGCAAAATAAAATGGTCTTTGTAGTTTGGCTTTAGACTTCGAGTCCAGGAAGTGGGGAGAATGTGTCATGCCTGCTTTATTTAGGAAGGTTTTAGGAAGGTTTCAGCCATCTTTGGAACTTGAATACACCCATTGTTATGGAGGATGGGGAGGGGGAGCTGCCCCTTATCCCGTTCCTCATGGACGTTGGGAACTAGGCTTAGATTTTGTCCTCACTGTCCATATTCTGGCTGGGGCTGTTGCTTTCTGGGAAAAACCAAAGTTCTGAGCACCTGGAGGATTATAACATTGCTGCCTAGCTTTCAGTCTGGAACTTGGGGACATGGGACACATTGGGCTCTTACTGCACTCTCTGTCATTCCCATCCTTACTTAGTACTGTACCCAGCACAGTCCTCCCGGATTCCTGAGTCAATAAACCTGCTCATTAATCTAGTCGGTACGGAATATCTCCGTTCCATAGGCCCATTATAGCCTTTTGATACCATGAACCATCTGACTAGCCTGGTATGTTGTTCCCAAACTCTGCTTTCCCTTTCTTCTCCCATTTGTCACCCTCACTGGCTGAAAGACAGTTGGAACTCTCTTCCAGGATGCTAGCAACAAGAGGATGAGATGATATGTATGGGGTCTCTCTGGATCGGATGTGGGGGGGTCTCCAGATGTGCCGCAATGATTGGGTGGGCGCCGGTGGCACAAGCAGTGAAAGGATTCACCCAAGACAGAATGAAGGAGACAAGTTTACTGAGAGGCTGTCTGCCACTAGGTGCTGGTGGTTGGGCAAGGGGTGAGGAGGTATGGGGACTTACAGAAATTTTTTGGTAAATGTCTGATTGTAAGTAGCCCTCAGTTAGGGCCTATGGATATTCTGAGGTGGGTCCATTATGGGCCCGTCTGTATTCAGCCAGGGGGCCACTGGGGGCCCTTTTGCCTTGATCGCATTTCCATCGTTCAAGCCTAACTGCCTAAAAACAGCCTCTATAATATGTACATTGTATGGAAGAATAAATTGTGATCCTTCTGAACCATGGGTCATTAACATGGCAGTTTCTAGGTATTGAGTGTACTTTCTAAAAGCTGGACCGGCTGTAAAAGCTTTGAGTAAGTCTGTGTAATGGTGTCTGTGCCTGAAGTATTTGTCTTGCTTCACGTACCTGAGCATGAAGCTTTTCTGAATTGATGATAGTTGTTCTGTTTATGTTGTGTTGTTGAAATGTTCTATGGTTGTTCCATAAACTTTTCTTTGAAAAAATAAACACTTCTGTGAGATGCATTATAAATTTCCTGTTGTTAGGTAAAAAAAATGGTCCTTTTTTGTCGAAGAACAAGACCAACATTTCAGTTTGCTATTTGGTAATGTGATTCTTTTTGAATCTTTATGTTAAAAATGAAGTACAATTTGAGTCCAAAATATTTCTTTATAAAAGATTTTATTTATTTATTTGTCACAGAGAGAGAGAGAGAGAGAGAGAGAGCGCGTGCGCGCTAGCAAGCACAAGCAGGGAGAGCTGCAGACAGAGGGAGAAGCAGGCTCCCCGCTGAGCAAGGAGCCCTATGCGGCACTCGATCCCAGGACCTTTGGATCAGGACCTGAGCCAAGGGCAGACGCTTAACGGACTGAGACACCATGAATATGTTCTAGATTTCAACCGTTAACTTTCCTGCTGAATGCAGTAATTTGCTTTTGTTTAATTCCTGTAGAAGGTTATGTGACACCACTAACAAGTATCCTCCCTTGAGTAGTGAGGGCTTCCTTTGGGGGGTGAGTAGGGAATCTTATCTATGGGGATAACTTTTGAGAACTGATTCTGCTATGTTCTCCTCTGTCTCTAGGTGCACGTTCATTTGTCTGTGTCCATTCAAAATCACTGGTTGTTGCCTTCCTTCCCAACTTGGCTAACACTAAGTTCATCCTCAATCCATCCTCAGTTCCCCTGGATGTGTGTTTTTCTCCATTGAGTCGTCCAGGTTTGAATCATTATACTCAATTTGACCCAAGCCCCCCTATCCCCACCCCTTTTTCTGTTGCTTCTTTTGTAATGCTTTTGATGTTTTCCCCCTTCTCATCTTTATGCTTGCATTATTTTAATAGCCTACTACTAGGTTTCTAAAATAATAGCTTCCATTTATTTTGCATGTGATACAATAAAGACTGTCTAGTTCTTGTCCCTGGTTCCAGACGTAGAGCTTCAATAACACTTGGAATTTCCTGAGTGGTAGGCGTATCTTGTATTATTCATAATGAGCCCCCTTTAACCTTACCTGAGTTTATACTAATCATGTGACTTAGGATGGGCCCTTAGATATTTTCAAGGGAGGGGCTGGGAAAGACTTAACTATCAATTAGAGGGTTGGAACTTTACCACCTCTTGATCTCTGGGGTGAGGAGATAGACTGGAGATTGAGTTCATTCATGCATAAGTGATTTAATCAACCATGCCTACGTAATGAAACCCCTTATATAAACTCTGGGACCACTGGAGTTTCCAGGCTGGTGAACACATGGATATGCTGTAAGGGTGACACCCGAATTTCTCCAAGAGAGGGTCTGGAAGTTCTGAATCCCTCCATTCTCTTCTCCTATACCTTGTCCTATGCGTGTCTTCCACTGGGCTTTTCCTACGTTATATACTTCATAATAAAACTGTTAATTGTTTAAATATAGTGTTTTCAACAAGTTCTGTGAGTCATTCTAGCAAATTATTGCACTTGAAGGAGGGTTGTGGGAGCCCTTGAATTTGTAGTAAGGTTAGACAGAAGTTCTGATAGCTTGGGGACGTGTGATGCAAGGGCAGTCTTATTGAGTATCTTGCCCTTTAACTGTGGGATCTGATGCTAGCTCCAGGCAGTGTGCCAGAATTGGTGGTGTCAGGAGAATTGGTGTCAGAATTCAGTATTTGTTCTTTGTCAGTCATTGTGATATGTGTTATTTTATGTAATACTAACTATAGCTAGGTAGGTTCTGGTTTTATCTCCTTGTTTTATAGATAAAGAAAGTGAAGTTTTTAAAAAGTCATATAACTTGCTCAGAGTAATAGAGCTAGATGTGGCAAACCCTGTGCTTTCTGATTCTAAAGTCCTTACTTTACCCTTTATGTAACCCTTAAAGTAAACCCTTAACCCTTTCTAACCCTCTTGATTGGAGGGTTAGAACCTTACCAACTCCGCCAGTCTTTGAGCTGTGGACTGAGGACTGCTTTTTCTACATCACTTTCGAGCTTAGGCACTTGAAATTCTCCATTATGGTAGGATGGAACCCATACTCCTTAGGCGGCTAGCTATTCAAGATTCACTATAGTTCATCAGTTCTAAACTAATAACACTGTCCCAGTCTTTATATAGAACAAAAGAAAACAAACACCTCTTGTGTTTCCTGGATTGGCCACTCAGTGTGTAGGTCCAGTGTGTTGCATTGGAAATAGAGGATATATCTTCCAGTTCCTTATAAACTATAATTGAGAAGTCAGAATATATTAAAAGAATGTCTGTATAAAAATAACACATGATGACCAAATGAGCAGTACAGATAATGAAATGCTTCTAGAATTCAAAAGAGCAATTTGTGGAGCAGATGTATTTTGAGTATGGTCTTGAAGAGATGGTAGGATTTTGATAATCGGCTGGGGAAGAGGATCCTTCTGGGCACGATGCCCACGAATGAAAAGGAATGGAGGAGGTTGATGGACACATACTGAAAGGTGGTGTTGATGGCGGTGAAGACTTCAGTTCATCTGAAGTCTGTTTTCTGAAGCCAGTATCTGCTGTCTTAAAATATGTCCTCAAAAGCTTCAACATATGATTTAACTAACTGAACTTGTGCTAAAACTGGTCTTTGAAGCTAAAGTTGTTTGAAATTAGTCATCCTTGGGCCAACCTAGATGATCAGGACAGGTGATCATGTGGTTAATACCAATTTTACTTAAAAATAAGGTATGAATACAATGGAGAATTACCTTTTTATCTGTCACCTGAACTGACCAGAGGAAATTTCAAACTATACAAATCTGAAAGTATATTTAATAGTGCAACATCAGAATAAATATATTCAAAGTAACCAATCTGAAGGAAATAGCGTTTTTTACATTGGGTAAGATTGGGTGACTATGTTTTTAAAACTCTTCTTTGTACATGAACTCACTACATCATTTTACATCAATTTCTTATATTCTGTAGAGTTCGAATTGGTCCTATTGGTTCCTGACCAGTAATGATTTATTGGTCATCTGGGTCCCCATGTAAAATAGAAAAATGTTAATTGATTTTTGTTTCAATTATATAAGTAACATTTATGCATTTTTGAAAGCAGGAAATGCATAAAATACAGCTCAAAACCCTTTTGCATTACTTTTGCTTATGTAGTGGCTTATACAATTTTGTAGTCTACACCGAATGTTAAGAGGATTTTCCCATGTGATAAGATTTTTTTTGAAAATATAGCTTCTGTTAATATGTAGTCATATTATTTATGCTCCTTAGTTTTGTTTTTTTCCCTTAAATAAAACTACAGTAATTTAGTTCCCACTTTTAAGTACTTTTTTCACTTACTGTGTCATGTCTAGCTTTCTTTTTTCTCTCTTCTTTCTTTCTTTTTTTATATTTTATTTTATTTTTATTATTTTTATTTTTATTTTTTTAAGATTTTATTTATTTATTTGACAGAGATCACAAGTAGATGGAGAGGCAGGCAGAGAGAGAGAGAGAGAGGGAAGCAGGCTCCCTGCTGAGCAGAGAGCCCGATGCGGGACTCGATCCCAGGACCCTGAGATCATGACCTGAGCTGAAGGCAGCGGCTCAACCCACTGAGCCACCCAGGCGCCCCTTTTTTTATATTTTATTCATTTATTTGGCAGAGAGCACGAGCATGGGGAGCGCAGGGAGAGGGAAGGGAGAAGCAGACTCAGTGAGCAGGGAGCCCAATATGGGGCTTGATCCCAGGAACCCGGAAATTGTGACCTGAGCCACCCAGGTCCCCCCATGGCTAGCTTTCTAAAGGAGAGCTTAGAATGGTATACATCATTCTTTTCACTGGCTGCCTACATTCCATTGTAGGCATAGACCCTCATGTAGGCATTTTTCCATTGATGGACATTTATATTATTTTGACTTTTTTACCCATGAATTGTGCTTCAGTGAGCATTTTTATACGTGTATATATATATATATATATATATATATATATATATATATTACTTGCATGAGTACTTATGTAGGATAGAGGATTAGAAGTAGAGTTATTAGGTAAAAATGTATTTGCCTTTTCAAAAGAGCTCTGTCAGTTTTACTCATGGCAATTGTATGTATTAAGGGTACCTGTTTCTCTAGGCCTTCACTTTTGCTAGATCTTATCACTGTCCTAAATGAAAAGGTAGTAGTGGGAGATGTGGCATCACACTGCTTTGATTTGATTTGTCTTTTTTTTTTTTTTTTTTAGTTTCTTTATGTATGTGACTGTTTTGATTCTTTGCTCATTTTTTTTCTGTTATATTTTCTAATTCTTAATGCTTTCATATTTTACAAAAACCTCTTTAATTCATCTGGAGTTTATTTTGATTCTATGAAATGAAAACTACTTGATTCTAGAGGAGATTCATGGGCTAGTAGGCCTTGAAATCATGTGTCTGGAAAAATTTAGAAGATAAAAATAAATTTTGCTGTTTTTGGAAAGTAGTTCATTTCAAATTAATTTAAAAAATGTAATTCATTATTACCCAACTCTGTAAAATGAAATGAGAAATAAGGAAAGTCCTGCCAACAAAAAGACCCCTCCTTACCAATGTAGAAGTGAAAGAAAACTGAATTTATTGTTGAGTATGCATGCCAGATGCGTGCATGTAGATTGTTCAGGAGAGAGTACAAAATTTGAGAATAATTCATTTATATTTACAGTAAAGTAGACATGTAGGACTTATATTCCCGGGGTACCTGGGTGGCTCAGTAGATTAAGCCTCTGCCTTCGGCTCAGGTCATGATCTCAGGGTCTTGGGATCGAGCCCCGCATCAGGCTCTCTGCTCAGCAGGGAGCCTGCTTCCCCTTCTTTCTCTGCCTGCCTCTCTGCCTACTTGTGATCTCTCTCCCTATCAAATAAAAAAAAAAAAAAAGACATTTGCGAGAGACAAATGGGTGCTGCTGTGATAGTCTCTGCACACCTTGTGATAGATTGCCGAGTTAATTTCAGATAGTGTTTGTAGTTCTGAGGGTCAGAAGGCTGTGATGTTGCATTATAAAATCTAGAGACTAATAAGATTATCTAATTCCTGATCAAAAGATTAGGCATATGTTTTTAAGATGTGCTTCGGTCGACTCCAAAAAAAAAATCTAAGTTCTGATCCCTGGAATGTGTGAATGTTATCTTATTATGGCCAAAAAGGGTCTTGGCAGATATGATTAAGTTGAGGATCTTGAAGTGGGAAGTTATTCTGGATTATCTGGGTGGGTCCCAAAGACAAGCACATGTATCCTTATAAGAGGGAGGCAGAAAAAGATTATACACAAGCACAGGAGAGTAGGAGGCAATGTGATGACCAAGGAGACAGATTGGAATGATGGGGCCACAAGGCAGGGAATTCTGGCAGCCACCAGCAGCTGAAGGAGGCAAGGAATGGATTTTCCCCTAGAGACTTTGGAGGGAGGTGGACTCATTGACACCTTGATTTTGGCCTACTAACACTGATTTCATACTTCAGCTTCTAGAACTGTGAAAGAATACATTTTTGGTGTTTTAAGCTACCAAGTAATTTGTTATAGCAGCTGTGGGAAACTATATATACATGTGTATGTAGAACTTCTTAATTTTAAACAAGCTCCCCAGGTCGTTTGGATACACACCAAAGTTTGAGAACTATAAGTTTTGTTTATCCTTATTTTTTTTTCATTATTTAGGAGAGCTTAAATATTCTAAATCATTAGGGTTCTTTGTTTTTAATTTATTATAAATTCTTAGTTTTATTGTATAATAATTAGAAAATGTGTCCTATAGAATTGAGATTTCCATTATGGCTTAACAATCAGTTTTTATGAATGACCTCCACTCTGGATACTTGGGAAAAAGGCTGTGACCTTTGGTATCTCTCTATTGATTTTTTTTTTCTAATTGAGATAAAATTCACATATCCTGAAATTAACCATTTTAAAGTGAGCAAATCAGTGGCATTTAGTGCATTCACAGTGTTGTGCCACCACCACCTCTCTGTCTAGTTCCAAAACACTTATTTAACTCAGAAGGGAACTCTGTACCTTTAAGCAGTTACTTCTCTTTTTTTCCCCAGCCCCTGGCAACCACCAGTCTGCTTTCTGTCTCTGGATTTGCCCATTCTGGATATTTCACATAAATAGAATCATATAATATGTGATCTTTTGAGTCTTGCTTTTTTTTTTTTTTTCCACTTAGCATAATGTTTTTAAGGTTTATCCACATTGTAGTATATATCAGTACTTGATTCGTGTTTAAGGACGAGTAGTATTTCCTATGTAGATACCACACTCGGTTTTGCCATTCATCCATTGATGGACATTTGAGTTGTCTCTACCTTTTGGCTATGGTGAATAATGCTGCTTTTGTAAACATTTGTGGACAAGTATTTGAGTACCTGTTTCTACAGTCCTTCTTGGTAGATACCTAGGAGTGGAATTGCTGGGTGATTTAGTCATTCTATATTTTAACTTTTTGAGGAACTGCCAACCTGTTTTCCACAGCAGCTGTGTTTCATATTCTCACCAGCAATGTTTAAGGGTTCCACATTTTCCATGACTTCACCATTACTTGTTATTTTCCATTTTTAAAATTTGGCCATCCTTGTTGGGTATATAGTGCTATCTCACCATGGTTACGATTAGCATTTCCCTAGTGACAGTGACTGTGAACATCTTTTCATGTGCTTAGTGACCATTTGTATATTGTCTTTGGAGAAATGTCTATTTACATTGTTAGCCCATTTTTAAAGATTATTTATTTATTTAAGGCAGGAGCATGAGCTGCAGCAGGGGGGATGGAGAGGGAGAGAAACTCAAGCTGACTCCATGCTGAGTGTGGAGCTGGACGTGAGGCGCAGTCTCACAACCCTGAGATCGTGACCAGAGCTGAAATCAAGAGTCAAGATGCTCAACCAGCTAAACCACCCAAACACCCCATTCTTTGCCCATTTTAAAAAGTTGTCTTTTTGTGGTTGAGTTGTGAGTTTCCTTACATTCTGGATACTAGACCCTTGATTTGCAAAAATTTTCTTCTGTGGGGCGTTTTTTACTTTGTTGATAGTGTCCTTTGATATATAAAAGTTTTAAATTTTGATTAAGTCCAACTTACCTATTTTTTCTTCTGTTGCTAGGGCTTTTAGTGTCATAGTTAAGAATCTGTTGTCAGATCTGAAGTCATGAGGATTTACCTGCATGTTTTCTTCTGAAGTTTTACAGTTTTAGCTCTTGCATTCAAGTTGTTAATCCATTTTATGTATGGTATGGTATAGAGGTCAACTTCTTTCTTTTGCCTGTGCGTGTCCACTTTGTACCATTTGTTGCAGACTATTCTTTCTGCGTTGAATGGTCTTGGGACCCTTGTTCAAAATCAGTTGGCCATAGATGCATGGGTCTATTTCTGGATTCTTTTCTGTTGGTCCACATGTCTCTCCTTATGCCAGTATCACAGTGTTTTCATTATTGTAAGCTTTGTAGTAAGATTTGAAGTTCGCAAATGTGATCCTTCAGCTTTGTTCTTCTTTTTCAGTACTGCTTGCCTACTTGAGACACTTTGCAATTCTATGTGAGTTTGAGGTTCAGCTTTTTACTTCTGCAAAAAAAAAGGCCATTGGAATTTTGATAGAATCTGCATGTGAGCTGTAAAATTTCACATACAATTGGAATGTGATAAGGTGGAAGAGTGTGCTGTAGATAATTCCCTGTTTTCCTTTCTGCATATTACACAGTGAGCAGGTGCTATGAATTATGAGTGGGAGTTAGAGGATTTTTGAAGACAGTTCTCTTGGACCAAGCCTGATGAACTTTCAGAGTTGTACCATTATTTTGGTAATGAATGTGAACATTTTAGTTTTAGATCCTTTAAATAATTGGTTATACATGGGTCTAGGTTTGGATTTCTTAAAGAGAAATTGATAATTTTCTCTTTGGCACTGGGTCCTTTTATGGAAAGCTGGTGGTTACTTGGAATATGGCTGCAAGGAACAATAATAAATGTAGTCTGGTTTTGCAAGCTTTTCCTTTATAAACCTATAATTATTATAATTGCTTAAAATTGTTAGGAGGCCTTATTATGGGATCAGAAAGAACCCAGGCTTTATGATAATCTGAATTACTTACCCTATTCACAGGGACTTGTAAGTAATGATTTTATAACCTTTTAAAAAAATTCTTTCTGTACATGTATGTTAATGTATATTTAAACAAATAATTTAAAAGTTAACATATATATGTTATACAACTGGGTGCAGTGCTTCTTAGAATAAATATTGACTGATTCTTTCTGATAGTTGATTTCTCCTAATATTGTGATGCCCTCTAGTGAATTCAGCCTTTCAGATAAGTTTATGAAAGTAATCAGTACAATGAACTCTTATATTCTGGTAATTAGAATTATTGCTCTATGCCTTTTTGATATGGCAGGTTTTTGACTCTGGAAATGTTTCAGCAAAGATTTGATAATTTCCAATGATTCTTATTATTGAATTAAGTGAAACTGTTCCAGATGACATCTAAAATCTACTTCAGCTTCAAGGTTCTAGATTCCATGTGTGTTATTAGTCTTCAGTCAGTAAATATTGAACATCTACATAGTGTTTAGCACTATCCTGAGGGTTGTGAAGTTTTGAAAGGTAGTCGTGGATCTGACTTCAAGTAACTTAAGTCGTGGATGTGACTTCAAGTAACTTTTGAACACATCAGTTTGGAGAAAACAGTAGTAGTTAACCACTATGGAATATTTGCTTTGTCCCTGGAGCTAGTCACCATTCACTTTATGGTACTTAATTCTCACAATAATCATGAGGTAGGTAGCATTTTTAGTTCTATTTTACTAGTGCAGAAATTGAGACTCAGAGAGGTTAAATAATTTGCCTAAAGTCATACAGTAAGTGGTGGAACCAAGACCAGCTTATATAAAATAATGGTGGGTAGGTAAAGGTAAATTTTTATTGTTTATAGGTTGACAGCTCTCTGATGGGTTATTTAGTTGTCTGTAACAGGCTAGCTCAGATTATTTTTGGGTATAGTATCTACATTGCTACAATTATGTGTGTGGCTTCTTGTTAACTTCAGTGGTAGTTTTATAGTTTGTACCTAAAGTTTTAAGTCCATTTAAGATTTTTGGCCCATAACATACTTATTTTAAAGACTTAT
This sequence comes from Lontra canadensis, assembly GCF_010015895.1. Taxonomy (NCBI): domain Eukaryota; kingdom Metazoa; phylum Chordata; class Mammalia; order Carnivora; family Mustelidae; genus Lontra; species Lontra canadensis. Next base: position 182,422 of record NW_022631292.1, on the reverse strand, counting down.
TTGACGGAATAATATAGTCTTATCTTCCTAGTTTACTTTCTGTAAAATATCCATAATTCAAAGTTTAGAGACTCCTCTACTCATTCTTGTGCTTAGGAACTCTTTGAGGACATTTTTGATTTTTAAAATTTATTTTGGCCTTCTGAGTCATTTACCATCTTCTTCATTGGATTTTAAGACTAATATAGCTCTTGTCCTTTGGTTTTCATCACCTAGAGTAAGTAGAAATTGACTTATTCTGCATTTGTTGGTAAATAATTTGATCAGGTTGGGAACTGGTTTTTTGTTACCTTGGATTCTACCTTTCTGTGGTATACTGAGGTCAGTGTTAGTTGTACTGAGACAGTATGGCATACATCTTCACTGTAATTATTGGAAATAAAGGTGAGCCACAGAACAAAGGAATGTTATATTGTGATGTATAAGATAGGTTTTTCTCACTTCTGGAAACTTTGTTGTCCATTCATGAAGCTTCTTTGCTCCAAAGCTTTTATATATAGCTCCTAACTTGTATATAACATGTTATTAAAAAAACAAAAAAAAACAAAAAACAAAAGCAAAACAAAAAAAAAACATGTTATAGATTAATGGTGACCTTAATGGCCTGACTACTCCCGGAGTACCATCTCTCCTTTATTTTAGTTTTATGTGACCTAAAGACTTGATATTTATCAACATGCCTCTGTATCTTTCCATTTAGAGTCTAAGTGAGAAATGAGAGAGAATGTGAGAGGTAATGAAACAGAAAGCTTTCCTAATGCAAGGGGAGATGCTCAGAAATGCCCAGCCTAGGATTTTAAGAAGTTTAGAAGGCTCGAGTATAGGTCTAATAAAGAATATTTCAGTGAATGGAAGAATGTGGAAAAATTCCATGCGCCTTTTGGTGAAGATAGAAGAACTGCTTTTTAGGATTTATTTTTTTCTTTCCTTCTTTTTTTCTAAGGTTTTGTTTATTTATTTGAGAGAGAGAGAATGAGAGGCAAAGCATGAGCCAGGAGTGGGCGGGGGAAGGGCAGAGGGAAAAGCAGACTCCCTGATGAGCAGGGGGCCAGGCAGTGGAGCTCGAATTCAGGACCCTGGGATCATGGCCTGAACTGAAGACAGATACATAACTAATTGAACCACCCAGGCACCCCTACTTTTTAGAACTTCTTGAGATTTTATGATTTCCCACTTTTCCCCCTCTATTTTGTCTTTCTCCTCCCAAAGGTTTTTATAGCATTGAAAATCTCAAGGGGTTATTTAAGGAATAGAAATTATGGGATAAGTTGTGGTTTGAATTCTGTGGCTCAGGATCTGGGAACATGAAGAGTATTGGTGAGGGATTAAAAAAATAGACAAACTGGTCATAGAGGCATATGAAAAGACGAAGATAGGAGTGGGGTCTCTCATGGTTTATGAGGGTTAACATAAGAGATTCTGGGTATTAAGATAGAATTCTACAGATTATTATTCCTAGTTAGGTGTGTGTTCATAGCAGTTAAAGACTTATTATAGTGCTGTTTTATGTATGTTTAGGTATGGTTGGCTTTTGCATACTGATCTGAAGGCTTGATCACAGTGTATTATACAATTTTTGTGAGAAAGTGCATTTTGAATTCTAAACCACTGACTTAAATGCAGAGTTTTGGAATGCTACCTGTTCATAATGTGGCACTGTTGTATATGTCCATATTTTGATAGAACTCCCAACTTGAGACATTTCTAATCTGGAAACCAAAATTTTATTTGACTGCAAATTAGATAAATCCCTGTGGAATAATGATATGTGTAAAAACAAATGACTTCTACCCCCAAACATCATAATCTTAATTGAATACCACAAGTTAGAGAAGATGACATTTGTTTAAAAAGTTTTTACTGAAGTTGCTTTGGTAACCAGAAGCTACAATAATGTTTGGCATAGTTATTTGTAACTTAAGATTTGGTTTTGTATTATGCAAGCATTAAAAAAAATCTCTGAGGATTCAAATGGCTTCTGAGTGCTGAGTGTGTCATGTAGGAGAGGGGAAATCAAGCCTTCTGGGGTCTAGTTGGATTGCCCCATTGTTGTGTTTTTTTGATAAGTCATTTTCCCCTTCTGGGCCTTAGCTTCTTCATCTACAAAATAAGAATTTCATTAACAGCATTATTCATAATAGCTAAAACCTGGAAAATACTCTAACAGGATAGATAAATTTAAAATATTTTAAAGATTTTATTTATTTATTTGACAGACAGAGATCACAAGTAGGCAGAGAGGCAGGCAGAGAGAGAGAGGAGGAAGCAGGCTCCCTACTGAGCAGAGAGCCCGATGTGGGGCTCAATCCCAGGACCCTGGGACCATGATCTGAGCCGAAGGCAGAGGCTTTAACCCACTGAGCCACTCAGGTGCCCCAAATTTTGGTATGTTTTTATAGTTAAATATTGTACAGTAACAGAAAAGAACGGACCACCCCACAGTAGTTATTAATATGGATAAATCTTGCAGACATAGTTTTGAGTTAAAGAAACCAAATACAGAAGAGTATATACTTGTTGATTCCATTTTGGTAAAGTTAGAAAACAGGTAACACTAACTAACTATGGTGTTAGGAGTCAATTAGTGGTTACAGTCCAATTAGGAGTAGTGAATGATTGGGAGGGAGTATTTATGAAGGAGGCTTTTGGGTTGCAGGTGATGTTCTTTCTTGATCTGGGTATTTTCCCTTTGTAAAAATTCATGATGTTATATACTTAGGATTTGTACCTTTCACTGTCTGCTTTACTGTATGCTTCAGTTAAAAAAAAGTTGAAACTGCGCTAAAACAAAACACAAAAAAGAAGAAAGTAGAAGAAACAGGGTTTGAACAAGGTTCAAAATCTCATCTCTACTGCTAAAGAATTGTTATCTTAGGCAATTCATGGACCTCCCTGAGTCTTTTTTTTTTTTTTAAGATTTATTTATAAAAAAAAATTATTTATCTATTTATTTGACAGAGAGAGAGAGATCACAAGTAGGCACAGAGGCAGGGGAAGCAGGCCCCCTGCAGAGCAGATAGCCTGATACGGGGCTCGATCCTAGGACCCCAAGACCATGACCCAAGCCAAAGGCAGAGGCTTAACCCACTGAGCCACCCAGGCGCCCTGACCTCCCTGAGTCTTAATGATTCTATAAGATGGAAATAATACCTGCTTTCTTTATTTCAGTTGAGGTAATAAACATTTGAAAACACATTAGAGACTAGAAAATGCTCTCTGGGTGACATTATTTTTCTGTTACACTTTTGTGTTTGTTGTATTATTATCCTCTTAAATAGAAAGGACCCCATATAAATTCAGAAGTAGTAAAAGGACCAAGAATTGAAAGATACTGTGATCAACTGAACCATATTTGTTTCTGCCTGCTTTTGAATTCCTGAAAAAACATAAAATAGTAGTAGTAATTCATCTGACTTTCCTCATTTTTTATACTAAGCCATTCAGCAAGTAGTAATTGAGTTCTTTCCAAGTGTGCTGGGTTTTATGCTGAGGCTATAATAGTGAACAATATCAACATGGTTCTCACAACCGTAGAACTGTAAAACTGAAATTCTGGGAAGGAGTGATGGCTGAAAACAGGAAAATAGACAATGGAACAAAATAACTGCAGGTTGTAATGAGAGCCATAAAGAAAGCAGTCAGGATTGACAGGGGAGAGTATTTACTAAGGGGAACTTGCTCTAAGTGTAGTGGTCAGTCTTAGTGAAAGATTCTCTAAGGGGACAGCACTAAACAACATCTAAAAGGAAGAAAGGAAGGTAGTAAGCAGCAAGTTTGGGAGGACCATTTTAGGCATCATAACAATTTACACAAGGCAGTGAGGCAGGAAGTAACCTCTAGGAGAACCTGACAGAAGATAGTGGTTGGAATGTGGGTAAAGGGGAGTGGGAAGTGATATACTTGGAAAGAGGAGAGGTAGGTGCCAACTCTTAAAAGACTTGGAGATTTTAGGTGGGAATTTGATTTTTAGAGTCTTAAAACAGGGAAATGATAATCAGGTTGACATTTTACCCTTTGCTTTCCTTTGCTTTCCTTTGCTTTCCTTTCCTTTCCTTTCCTTTCCTTTCCTTTCCTTTCCTTTCCTTTCCTTTCCATACAGTAAGGGGAAAGGACTGCCTGTGGGTGGGTATGGTTTGGCCAAGAGTGAAAGAGAGGAAGTCAGTGATGATTCAAGCACAAGATGATGATGGTGTGGGGTAAGGTGGTGGCACTGGCATTTGGTGCAACATGTTAGATTTAGGATGGGTATTAGAGATGGAGTTGATAGATCTCTTGCTGATTTTATTGGATTTGGGGAGTATGAGGGAAAGGAAAGAATGAAAGATGACTCCTGGGTTTCTCGGTAGAGAATTGGGGTGGACGCTGATGTTTTCATGGAGCTGGAGAAAACTGAGGGCTGAATGGATGTGGAGGAAGGCCAGGGAAATGATGACATTTATTCTGCATGTGTTCAGTTTGATAGGACTTTGAAACACCCAAGTCATCAGCTGATCTGAGAGTCCAGAGCTCAGAAGGGAGGGTTATGTTGGAAATACCTTTTGGAAAGGTCAGCAAGAGAATGATGGAGAGGAAGGAAGGAAGAGCAAAAGGATGGAGGGAAGACAACCACTGTCTGAGTGCAAGGAAGGCCCAGCATTTTGAGGTCCAGAAGAGGAGCAGGAGCCATTTGAGGAGACCAGGAGAGACAAATCAGTGAAGTCAGAGGCAAACCAGGAAGGTGATATCACAAAAGCCAGGAGAGGCTAGCATTTCAAGGAGGTGGTGGCCATTCATGTGGAATGCTGCCAAGAGGTCGAGTGAAATGAGGACAGAGAAGTGGCCATTGGATTTGGCAACATGAAAGTGGACTTTTTTCCTGAAGTGGTTTTAGTACAATGGTAGAGGGAAAAAGCTGGACTGAAGAGGGAATGGGAAGTAAGAGTCTGTGTGTTGTAATGATGTATTTCTCTGTTGGGTAGTCACTAAATGTATTGAGGAATCCTAAAAACCATTCAGTAAACTTTGGGGTTTGCTTTCCCTATAAATGGCTATAGGGTTAGCCTTGGCATTTAGCCTCCCAGTAATTTTCCTTTGGTTAACATTTGATTGTTCATTTTTAAAAGCTTCTGAATTTCATAGGTGGCTTCCATTTTAGAGTAAAATCAAATGTTTAATCTGTGTTAACTTGTAGAGTTAGTATTAAATTAAAACCTTTGGAGTATTTACCTTTTCAGGAAAGTAATTATAAGCCTTAGAAATTATGCAAGGGCTATTTCATCTTGAAACACTTAGAAATTCATTTTGGTTTTTTGTAATTACAGTGTTTCAGAAAGAGACATCTAAACAGGAATTGCATTTGGCAGTTATGTACATGTTCTTCTTCTAAACTAAGCACTGTTTCTGCAGTTTAAACTTTTCTTTTATAAATAGAATTGTAATCCATGAAGGTTGAATTTTTTTCCAAGTACGTTATAATTAGCACTGGCTACAACTTAATCCTAAAATGTGTGTGAGAAATTTGATAATATTTTATAAGTACTCCTTCCATTAAATGAAAACAAGTAGAAATTATTTGAATATTTAACCCCCCCCCCCATAATAGTGTGGAAAGCTAGTATGGTTACTTAAAAAGAAGTTAATGCATTGCCTGCTTGGTCCTGTCACTAGGAATGATGTAACTTATGTTTTGTAGTCACATGGTCTTATATATCATGAGAGTTCATTCTTAAATTCTCTTGGTTTTTTCATGCATTAATGCAGTTACCTGGAAGAAAAGTATTGTTGTAGGATCTACTTTCCAAATGTGATTGTCCTGCCAATTCAGGCCCACTGCACTGACCAACACATAGACTTTCTTAAATTCTAAGGACAGGTAGTTTGGATTATTGTTCAAGAGAGTTGTTAAGAAGCATCTTCTCTGGAGTAAAATACATCTGGGGTCTGAGTTTTTTTAATTTCTGGGTTATCAAAAATAAGGAAATCTGAAAAACTGTCACAGCCAGAAGGAGCCTAGGGAGTCCTGATGACTAGATTTAATATGGTATCCTGATAGGATCCTGAAACAGAAGAAAGACATTAGATAAATTAGATAAATAATTTAGATAAATACTAAGGAAATCTAAATAAAGTCTAGGTTTTAGTTAATAAAAATGTATCTGTTGGTTCATTAATTGTGGTAAATGTACTATACCAACATAAGATATTAATAATGTGGGAAACTATGGGGTATATAGGAGTTCTGTACTGTCAGTATAATTGTGAAAATTTAAAACTTGTAGAGCAAAAAAGTTTATTAAAAAAACATGTGGGATAGGAAATATTTTTATAGACATTGTTGGAAAATACAGCCCATCACACTTTTATGACCCTGGTGGATCTCCATTTCCTTATCTTTTTAAAATGGGGTTATAATAGTACTTGCCTCCATAGGGCTGCTGTGTGGTTTAAATGAGGTAATGCAAGTGCCTGGCATGGGAAATGCTCAACAAATGCTATTAAACAGTAATGAATGATGACAGATCATTTAAAACATTTTTAAATGCATAAGAAAAACATTTCATACATTTGGTGGTTGGAAGAAGTTTGGCTTTGCCAAATTAGAATTAATTTAAGATCTAACCATGTTGAACCTGAACTACTTTATCGGCCATTCTTAGTTGATTTTTCCTGCAGTTTGTGCCTGCCTCCTCCATGTAGTAACTGGGATTGGCATCACTAAATGTGTATGTGTTTTAAAATCTATTTGCATATTCTTACAGAATTTTAGAGATTCCCAGTTGCTTTAGTTTGAATTTAAAACCAAAACCCTTAATGGATTTTAAAGGCAATTTTGTTTTCCTTTTCTCAGACCTTAAAGACCATAGACATGGGAAAGAATATTGAACGAGGAATTAGACCTCACTTTTAGTTCCAACTTTGGCTTCAGATAGTTAGGTTAGGTTTGGGGCAGTTTCTTTCACCTTTAGAACTTTAGTTTTCTCATTGGTAAAATGAGAGAGTTGGACTAAATGATGCGTAGCTGTGAGGTTAACCTACATTGACATCCAGTTGAGAAGTACACTCAGAGCTCTTTGGGAGGCTTTACCCTTCCAGGGTGCCTCACAGGAAAATTGTTGTTGCCTTGTGTTTACATCTCATTTTCAATCAGCTGTACTTACTTTTCTTGATGATTGATCATTCCCTACAGCAGGCCCCACGTGACTCCGTAATTGCTTCAAAAACTCAAACCCGATTTCCAAGTCTGAAGACTTGTTGCCATTTGTTGAGGATAATCACTAGAATATTCTAAAGGTTCTGTAGGGATTTCCCAAAAAGGAGCTGGAAAAATATTTTAACTATAGCATTGTTGGAATAAGTATTATAGCCTCCTAAGTCCGTCTTCTTTGAAGCATACAGGTCTCATTTGGGAAGAATGACTTCTCGTATTTCTTTTTAAGTTGATTTACTTTATGGGACTTTCATTGTACTCTATGACCCTAGATTTGAGACTCCTATTTTAAATTTTCAGTGTTTACTCAATGTCCTATAACTCTGAGGTTTTCTATTAACCATATTTTTATCATAATTTCAAGATAGTAGGACTAGAAGAGTATGTTAGGCAGGAGCTGTGTTGTGCAGAATAAAATCCCTAGTGCAGATCTAGTTTCTGTTTCTTTGTCCACAAGCTTAGGGGGAAGCTTTATCCGACCCATACATTTAATGAATCTCAGCCATCAGATTTTAATATGACTAAAACTGGTATGATCAGCATGTGTAAGTATGTACATGTCCTTCTAAGTATATATGAGTTAGTACCACATTTGCCAGACATTTTTAAAAAAGTGATTTCATTTTTAAATAATTAAACAAGTATTTACCAAATACTATTACATTTTTCGAAATGTGTGGTGAATTAAATTTTAGCAAACTGAAATTCTATTTGTAGAAATACTTTTGCCACAGTAATGGTACACGTGTGTTAAATTTTTAAAAAGCAGTAGCTCTCAAGCAGAAAGTTCTTTAGAACCTGACTAATTAAATTATCCAATCTAACAGACTGCTATGTAGTAGAAGTATTTTTTGACAATAATTTGACTTGAGCTGATCTTTCTTCAGTGAATACTTCAGTATTTTCCATGGAAAGCATTGTGATAAGAGATATATATGACTGTTGGAAACCATTAACTTTAGAAATTATCAGCAGATGTTTTCCTTGCGTGGTTGATTTCATTTAGTTTGGTCACTCCTCAGCTTAATAATTCTAAAATGACCGGAAAGATGCATGGCGAATGTTTGCACAAATGTTTGGAACTTACTGAGACATATGCCGGGTTTCCAGTAAATGGACTTTGCACCTTTTATATTTCTCTAATAGGTTTTTTTTTCCCTCTTTGTTTTTAAGGAGGCATGATGTGCAGTGTCTTTTTCAAACCTTTCCACTCGTGATGTATAGGGGATAAGGTAGAAAAAGTAATTTTTTAAAATAGAATTTGGTTTTGTTAGAGGCTAAGAATTAGCTTTTTGTCTTTAATAAGCACATATTCCCATTGGTCATAAGTAGTTCTAAGTGTTTGCTTTCTTTAGTATTGAACACTCTTTTATTCCAAATATAGTTCTTATTTTTATCTTGTAGTTGAATGATGACATTTGAATTTCTCTAGCAGAGAGCATTTTACATCCTTTATTGCTATTTTTAATAGTAACTGATATTCCCCCCTCTGGCTTATGGTAAATAATTAGAATAGTGTATTATATCATTTTTAGATTAAAAGTAGTTATTTTAGAAAAGGAAATTCTTTGTTAATTCTATAGTAGATTGCTTTTTAGTTTGCCAATCTATTGCTTTCTTAAGCCCCCATTTTTGAGTTTAATATTTGTCATATAGGTTATATGTTAATGTAGGAGTTTGAAATTGGGTCCAGAAGAGTCAACTATTTTTTTTTTTTTCCAATCTTTGGGTCGTGTGATTTCAGTACATTTTATATATGTAAGACTTTCTCCATACTCTCAGGTAACTGTTGTTTTTTTATATTTAAACTCTTATGGTTCTTACTTAGAATAATAAGTCTTTTCTAATTAGCAAAACAATAAAGGTTTGTTAGAAGATATCAAGCATTAAAATTATATAATGAACTGGAAAGTGCAAGTAAATCCCCCTTGCCTACAAGGCAGAGACTGAATTTGTTACAGGCAGGAAAGGGTATTATCTTAGAACTGTTGATAGCCTTAATGGTCATTTTTAAAACATTTTTAATACAAAAATTAAACCATGAAATTTTGAACCACATTTTATGTAAGTCATAGAAAATTGTATTAGAAACACGCTGTAATTAATTTAACATTATTAACAGGTTATCTCCTTGTACTTGTTTTTTTCACTTCACTGTAGAATGGTGGAAACTTTCACATATATTGGGGATTTGTCTTCAGTTTACATTTGGGAGCCATTGATCTCACCAACCTCATCTTCTCTCACTGCTCTTCACAACTAGCCAGCCTTGCCCTCTTGCTCTTCTGACCTGACGATTGCTTAGTTTTGACTTGTTTTTGTTCATGTGGTTCCTTTGTTTCTGGTTTCATGCCATTTATCCTTCATGGTTCATTTCAAATCCTCCTTGTGGTAGAGACTCCTGGCTGTCCACCAAAATTTGTTCTTCCCCTCTTCTTAAGCCCAGAGCTAGCTCTTGGTTCCCGTATGACTGAGTTTTTAACCCCTAGAATGTGAGTAGAAATGATGTGTTGCAGTTCTTGGTGCTTTACTTCTTCTGCTGGCTGGATGTATACCACAATGTGGAACCAGGGGGATGCCAAGCCACAGTGGAAGCAACCTGGATCCCTGAAAGACTGTTTGGAAGAGAGTTGTCTGCCAACCTGAGCCGTCCTCCTTACCTTACTACTGCTGTATATGCAAGAAATAAACTAGTGTGGGAAGCCATTGCATGTTGGTTCTGTTGTTACCTTGGTTTCACTGACTGTGGTAACACTACTTCCCCTGGCAGGCAGTTGTGACTATTCCATTTCACACAGACTATTGTTTTTTCTCCCCACATTCTATGGGGCTTGGAAGGTGTTTGCTATTCACATATTTTTTTAAAAAATGAGAAGCAAAGGCAGAAAAACAAAGGCACCGTGTGTTTAATCTGCACACGAATAGCTCACACATACTGTAGGCTTTTCGAAGAAAATGGCTGTCATATATTTCTTTGGTATTCTCCATGGTACCCGGTTTAGGCATTCAGTAAAGACCTCAAGGAATGAAAACTTGAGAACAGATCTTTCAGTGTGGCATAGATATTGGCATCTGCAGTGGTGTTAAATTTAGTTAACTTAATTTATTTTTGTTTTCTCTAGTTAGACTTTCATTTTAAAGGAGAAAAATGTTACAGAGAACCCATAATTTAATAAATTACGACAAAGATCTTACAAGCTAGTGAAATTTGTAGTAGTGAAGCTACTTCCTTTGCTGTCCTCTCCCTTCCCTTTTCCCTCTATAATCTGTTAAACTTTTATAGCAGGGTCATGTTCTAGGCCCTGGGGCTACAGCAGTAAGACAAAATCATTCCCCCCTTGGAGTTTACAGACAATAAACAGTAAATGTTTGGAATGCTAAATGTGATCAGTTTCTGGAGAAAAAAAAAGCGGGGGTGGGGCTGAGGGTGCGGGCAGCAAGTCAGATGATGCTCGATGCTTGAAGTGTGGGCTGCGTGGGCGTGGTGTTAGCGTGTTCAGTGGGGTATCAGGGAAGACCTTTCTGGGAAGGTGACCTTTGAGTTAAGACCTGAACCAGGTGAATAGAAATGATGTGACTAACTGGAAAAAGAGTGAGTGAAGAGACCATAGTGCTCTTCAGCCTGGGGTGAGTGAAGAAACTGGTCTAAAATTGACCGTGTGATGTTGCACCACCCTATGCGTGAATGTTGTGTATGTCAGTTACATCTCAGTACAGTGTTAAAAAGAAAACATCAGAGCTTGAGAGGTCTTGAGCAGCAACCCAGGGGGAAACCCTTCTCCTACTGCTCTCTTTAGAAATGCTTGGTTATAGAGTAGTAGTTACTACAGTAAATCACACAAATTACGTTTCAGTCAGACCCAGATACTGTGTGAAGCACAATAATCGTTATGAATATTAGTAAATTTGTATCAGAGGACTTTGGCTGTAAGTTTTAAAAAATCCGAACACTAAAACTGGTCATGTATGTGCAGTTTATGCTTTGCTGCTAAATTAATAGTTGATTATTGTCCCTTTAATAATATCTTGGGGGGAAATGTAATGTTGGCTTTGTGCTCAGTAATGACTGATTTGGGATGGAGATTGTGCTGACTCTGCGGGGCAGTTGCCTGAGAGTTCTGCCTTTAGAATCATGCTTGCCTTCTGTCTGCTTTTGATGGTTTTTATTCAGAACAGCCTGACTGTAGTCCGGCTGTCTCCCTGGATTTTGCTTTTCCAGATCCTGGCTCTTAGATACTATCTTTCATTTTTTTTCTCTGGAAATAATTCTTAGCATATTGTTTCCTTTATATCACAAGTTTGCCTAGATTCCGCCCACCTAGGCAGCATGGACTTAGATCTTTCCTCTTAGATACTTAGACTCTTAGAGCTAGAAAGTTCAGAGTTACAGTATAGTCAGTGCAGAGCCTGTATTAGATTCTTACCAGTCCTTAATTTTGTCCTTGAGGTCTTTTTCCAATACCATGACTCTATTTCCATGAGGAATTAACAAATAACACATAAAGCAGCTTCGTCTTGACCCTAAGGAGATTCTTTAGATTCTGTTACAGTGTTTAAAATTATTGACTTAAAGTTTGTATCTTATTAAATAAATCATCAAATAATTTTTCTCAGTTTGTAATTATTCTTTGCCAGAGGACCAGTTCTCCCTTGTGCTGATTCAGTTATCAAATCACTTTGCTGTCAAGTTGAGAACAGTTGACCTGCCATGTAGTTCTAGGCCAGGCTCTACCACTCACTCGCTCTGTGACCTTGGCAAGTAGCTTAATCTGACCAATGACAAAATTCGTATTTCAGAGGTAGATTTGGTAAGCTGGACTTCCCATCCCATATCCCCCCCCCCACCCGCCGCCCCCACCAAATGAAGTGATTTTATATGGAGAATAGAACTCACAAGGTGTGAATAAAATGAAAGAAAACAAATGAAATGTGTGTTTCACCTCCCTGGATCCAATGTGGAGAAAGGGAGGAAGGGGAAGGAGAGAGCGTCACAGCTTTTTACCATACAGCAGGGTGCAGTGGGGAAAGAACCCGATTTTGTGTCCTATGGCTCTATAGAGAAAGGGCAGTTCTGCCCCGCGGGTTTGTGTAAATAGGGGTGGGGAGTGCTGTATAAAGTCAGCCTGGTCTGAAGAGAGCCATTCAAGGCTCTGGCTGCTTAATACACAGGGAAACCCACTGTTGCTCATAAAACATTACAAAAAGGTGGTAACACACTTACCTTTCAGATGAAGCATTTGTATCTAAATTCCTACAGGTGCATCCAAATCTGGCTACCATCACTCAGCTCTAAGTAACAACAGTGATAACCAGTGTTTACTAAATATGTGCTGTGCAGGTTGCTGTTGCAAGCACTTTACATGTGGTAACTCACCTGATTTTAAACAACATCCCTTTGACCTGTGGGTACTGCTGTTACCCCTATTTTTACAATTGTGGAAGTGACAGGTTAAAAGTTTCACAATTATTAAGTGGCAAAGCTGGGGTTCAAACCCACAGCCTGTCTTACCACAGGCTTGGGTTAACTTAGGGGCAAGCCTGATACAGCAAAGGAGTAAGTTTTATTGTACGAGACCTAGGACTCAAAAAGGGGCTTTTTCAGGGAGCCCCTACTGATAACACCAAGTTACTTCACTTGCCTAGGTTTCTACATCTGTGAAATGAAGAGTTTCAAGAAACAAGGTCTTTGAAGCACTACCTGTTGGACAAGTCTTAAGATTTTGAACTCACAAAGTATAGTACATAAACACTATGTTAATACAGCAAGAAAATTTCATTACAGATTGGATCTTACCTTGTAGTCGTCAGTATGCCGCACATGCTCCTGCATGTCGCAGTGTACTAAGCTGCACTGTGCCCTCAGCACCCTGCACATCGCAGTGTACTAAGCTGCACTGTGCCCTCAGCACCTATGGCGTTGAACACTTGTGTCAAAGTGTGAACGGAGATGTGCTGTAGGTTTTAAGATACACAGCAGATTTTAAAACTTCATGTGAAAAAATGATTGCGGTGTATCTTAATAATTTTACTTTAGATCACATTGAAATGATAACTTACGTAAAAAGATTTACGTAAAAATTTAAAAGATTTAAATCTTTTAAAATTAATTTTGTCTTTTTCATTACATTTTAAGTGTGGCTGCCAGAAAATTTCAAATTATATACATGGCTCACATTATTTTTCTATCAGACAATACTGTTGTAGAGAGTCCTAAATGAGAGAAAGTAGGTCTGTCTGGTCACTCTGGGTAGGAAACTAATTTAGTGAGGTAGACGGGAGTGCTAGTGCATATCTGGTAAACCTAAGTGCTTGGGTAAGTATATTGTCCCCCACTTAGCTATGGATGATGAATATATATTTCTTGTAATGACTTAAACATGTTTGATAAAGTAAATGAATGGAAAGAACAGATATGTTTGTACCATGCATAATACAGGCGTATCCATTGAGCTTTTAAGTATATCAGCCACTCCTCTAAGCACTGCACGTCTATGTTAACTCGGTACCGAGACTACCACCGCCAGGTGGGCACTATTGTTACTGATTCGAGGCACCCTGAGGTTAAGCTCCCTGCTTAAGGACACACGGTATAGGGAATAAGAAGTTAGTGCTCGTCCATACAGCTTGACTTCAGAGATTGCTCTTAACCCCTGTGGTTCAACGGTGTCCCCTGCTTTTGGAAAGTTCGTGTCATTATCACCTTACTTTTACCAAAGACCTACACTAGTACCTGTTTTTGCTAGCTGAAAGAAATCAAAAGAGAAGTGGAGAAAGTGGAATTAGCCTTCAGCATTTGTTTGGCAGCGCACCCCTACAGAGAGGGCGTGCACCCCCAGGCAGTGAGTGTGGCGCCCCCAAGCTCCGTCCTGGGGAACTACACTCAGCATTTCAGCTGCCCGCCGCCAGGGCTTGGAAGTGTGTCTGTGAAAATCTGTGCTTTTTCTGGATTTATTTTGTGTCTTGAGGTATCAGAAAAGCCTGAGAGAGGTTACTTTTTGGCTGTGGGAATGCTCAAAAATTTTTTCATAATGAAGTAATGGTGATTACTTCTTTGCTTTATGCCATTTTGGCTTATGAAAAGTTTCCTAGGAGAGTTGTACTTTCAGGTATGGGAGGTATTGCCTCTTTAAGCTATAAGGCTTTATGATTTGCTGTATTTTTGAATCTTACGCTTTAGTGTGGTAGTGTGTGCATGGATAACCCACTGGAATTTTTTTTCCAGCTCAGTAGGTGACCTTAGTGTCAGCTTGTATTTATATTTTGTAGATTTGTTTTTTAATTTCCTAAAAGTGAATAATTTTTGTTTACATTTTCCACTTCAAGGTTGGTTGGTTTGTACCTTAATTTTAGCCTCTTAATTGCATTTGTGGTAGTGCTTCATAAATTTTATATATTATGAAAGATCTGCCTAGGCTTTCAGGGGAGAAACATAGCTTTTGGATGCCTGGGTGGCTCAGTCAGTTAAGCATCTGCCTTTGGCTCAGGTCATGATCCCAGGGTCCTGGGATCAAGCCCCACATCGGGCTCCCTGCTCAGTAGGGGGCCTGCTTCTCCCTCTCCCTCTGGCTGCCACTCCCCCTGCTTGTGCTCCCTCTCCGTGAAGTAAATAAATAAAAAACCTAAAAATAAAAAATAAGCTTTTAGTAATTTAAATGTGTGGTAGCAAAAGGAAGTACAGGAATTTGGGTTTTCTCTGCTTAGAAACTATCATTGAGATGTTAGCCCTAGGAAAGAGAACATGTTTTAAAAGTTTTTATTCTCAAGGGAAACGTGTAATGCTGTTTCTAGGCCAAACATACATTAGGTATTTATATCATGTATGTCACATAAATACATTTAAGTATCATCCTAAGTTAGCTTGTAACCTAAAATAAAAAAAAATATTTCTTTTTGGCTATCAACTAGGAGTGAGATGTGGTGGATGATAACTGCGTAGATGGCACAAGTCTATCCTGTGGAAAAAAGACACATGTGCAAAAAAGAGGTAAATCCAGTGCAATAAAATAACATCACAGGGGCACCTGGGTAGCTCAGGGCTTAGGTCATGATCCCAGGGTCCTGGAATCAAGCCCCACATGTGGAGCCCTGCTCAGTGGGGAGTCTGCTTCTTCCTTCTCATCTCCCTCTGTCCCTCCCCCCAATACTTACTCACTCTGTCTCTCAAGTAAATAAATAAAATCTTAAAAAAACAACAAACAAAATAACACTAGGTATATCATGAGTGGATAAAGAAATTTTATAGGAGTTCTGAGGAAAGGTAGAAACTGTTTTGAACTAGAGGGTTGATAGAGGATGAGAGAGAGAATTGAGCTGGTCTTGTAGGGTGAGTTGAGTCTCCTTACGTGGTGTGAAGAAGGTGTAATTTGGACATGAGGCGGTACACACTGGGCTTAGGGGAACAGGAAGAGTTCAGCCACGGCTAAAGTAAGTGTTTAGGAAGCTGAATACTCGGAGATTTTGAAAAGTTAATTTGGGACTGATTGAAAAAAAACCTTGAATTATATATAGGTGGAAGAGTTTGAATTTCTTAAGAATTTCAGACTTTGGGGTGCCTGGGTGGTCAGTGGGTTAAGCCTCTGCCTTCAGCTCAGGTCATGATCTTGGGGTCCTGGGATGGAGCCCCCACCCCCCCAATTGGGCTCTCTGCTCAGCGGGGGGCCTGCTTCCCCCTCCCCCTGTGCCTGCCTCTCTGCCTACTTGTGATTTCTCTCTCTGTCAAATAAATAAATAAATAAAATCTTAAAAAAAAAAGTTCAGACTTTGAGGGGAGACAGAAAGCTTCGGCTATGTGATAATTTATCCTTAAATTACTGCTTATGTGATAGACATCCCTAATGTTACATTCTTGACTTAACGTGCTAGGTTTTTTTAGTTGTTGGTACCGAGAAATAATGAAGAGCTTGCTTTCTTGGTTACTAGTCAAATCCATTGTATAAAATTGGCTTGTTAGCATCATCTCAGACTTCCTGGTTGGAAGAATTATGTTTCACATAGCAAATACTTGACAGTTGTCTGTTTTTTAGAGATGACAAATCAGTATTTTGTATAAATTCCACATGCTGTGAAATTATACCCTTATTTACAGGCACACTAAAATGTGCTTTCATTTTAAAGCTTAGGCTTGTCTGGGCTCCATTATCTCATTAGCCCAGCAAGTGTGGGCTGCTGACTCCATGTTCCTTTTTTGTAAACTTGGGAAGATCTCTGTCTCTCAGGGATGGAGAGATTGTTCAGTGAGATAAGACAGGTTAAAGAGAATGCAGTAATGTTTGGACATATTGGATGTATGTACTTAGTAAATTTTCTCTCCCTCCTTCCTGATTTTGAAATGGTTGTGACTAGAGACTTCTTACTGTATGTGCTTTAAATATAGACTTGTGTAGCAGGACTCAAAGAATCTGGAAGGCATTTACTTTTTTTAAAATCTGACTTTATTTGTTATAATAACTTGAATTTTTCAAATGTTGATATACCGAGAGAACTTACCAATGTTTTATTAAAGGTGAATTTGTAGTTGTTTAGTTAGAATCTCCATAAAACCCTGAACTATCAAAGGACTAAGGGGTTTTTCTACAATGTTATTTTATGAACTAAAAGCATACTCTTTGGCATTGAAAGGAAGTGCATCTTCAATTCCACATATGAGTGAATCATAATGGCAATTTAAGAAACCAGATAGATGAGTTAAGGGAAAAGAGAGAGACACAAACCAAGAAACAGACTCTCAGCTATGGAGAACCACTTATGGTTACCAGGGGGGAGATGGGTGGAGGGTTGGGTGAAGTAGGTGATGGGGATTCAGAAGTCACTTGCTGTGAGTGGCACTAGGTGTTGTACGGAAGTGTGGAATCACTACATTGTACACCTGAAACTAATATTACACTGTACGTTAAGTAATCGGAATTTGAATTAAAAAAAACAAAAAACAAAAACAAAAAAAAAAAGCAAAGTGTGCACCTTGCACCTGGGTGGCTCAGTCAGTTAAGTGTCTGACTCCTGATCTCGGCCCAGGTCTTGATCTCAGGGTCATGAGTTCTAAGGCCCACAATCGGGCTCCCACTGGGCGTGGAACCTACTTTAAAAAAAAAAAAAAAAAAGGAAATGCAGGTCAGGAGAAATATTCTTCATCATAGCCATTTTCTGTATCATGCTGTTAAAGAAATGCAGTTAAACTTTTTTTAAGTAGCCTTTTTTTTTTTTTAAAGATTTTATTTATTTATTGGACAGAGATCACAACTAGACAGAGAGATAGGCAGAGACAGAGGGGGAAGCAGGCTCCCTGCTGAGCAGAGAGCTGGATGTAGGACTCGGTCCCAGGACCCTGAGACCACGACCCGAGCCAAAGGCAGTGGCCCAACACACTGAGGCACCCAGGCGCCCCTTTAAGTTGCCTTTTTTTCTTTTGGTATATGTATATGGGTGTTAATATATGTCTGGATTTGTGTGACCCCCATCACAATCAGGAAAACAGAAGAGTTCCATCACCCCAAAACACTCCATTGTGCTACCCCTTTATAGGCACATCTTTCCCTCACCCCTGGCAACCGCTGCTCTCTTTTCCATTTCTTCCTTAATGGATGAATTAGTGGAGGCTATCACATGATAAATATCTTATCAAATATGATATCAACTAAGAGAAAATATGAGAAAAATCAAGTAAGATAGTGTATGTGAAAGTCCTTGGCAGATAGAGGCATCAGGTACTTAATAAAAAAAATCGCTTTATACATAATATTAGGTCAACAGGTGAGCCTTAACTGGTGTCTTCTATCGAGTCAACTTTGTGTAATCTTTAATAGCTTTTTTTCTCCTTGCTAAACTAGGCTTTTAGGCTTTGTTCCATAGCATCCTGATTGCTGGAAATCTCTGTTTTAATGTCTTTTAACCTCCTGTTTCTTGGAGAAAAAGTGAATAATACCTACCTTGAAGAGTTGTTAAAGTAATAAAATGTGATGATATATTTGAGTATAAATACATAGACATGCATCTGTGTCTGTGGCTTGGCCCATAGTAGGTTTCTCTGTCAATATTTTAAGATTATGTTTTATAAATAATATAGTTCACAGTTACTTTTAGAATAGTTTGTTAATGAAATATCGTGTCTTTTTGATATCTAGATGTTCTTCCTACCCCCTCAGCCAAAGCTTTTAGAGTGGGAGGGTTGATTCTCAAAGCATTATCTTTGTGTTTTAGTAATTTCTGGTAAGTTTTTTGGAAATGTGTCAGCAATTTCTTTGCTTTGGTTTGGAGGGAGAAGTACCCAAATCTGTTTAACTTTATCATAATATTTCAGGGCTCCTTTCACATTATGCCCATTTCATAGAATTTGATTTTTGAAATTGACGATTGGGACATATGGACTGAATCTTCGCTAACCCCAGTACTTCCTTTAGAGCTCATATTTCTAAGCCTCTAATGTAATAATGATTTTTGGAGACGTTTTAATCTTTTTCTTAAAAGTGAAGTACATAGTATTCTGATATATAACATTCTAGGCAGTAGGGTATAATTGCTTTTCTACAAATTTAATTATTTAATCAAGCGCAGAAGCAGATTTAGAAGTTTCTGTTCTTGCCTACAAATTCTCATGTATGCTGTCTTTGTCATTATTCTTTGTCTCCTTATTAGTGTTCAAAATATTAATAGAATCAGTAAATTATAGAACTGGAAAGAACCTTTGAGATCTTCTAGACAATTAATTCCTAATTTTATCTAACCCAAAGCTCCCTTTTTCATAATAAATGTTTTGTAATACTCACTTTAGTGTCTTGAGATAAAAATAATAGTAAATGAAAATTTTTAGTCACATAATTAAAATAAATCAATTTAATTCCCTAACTGTAATATAAAGCAAAATAAAAGGAAAATAATTTAAAATATAATATGAGGTATGATTATTTCACAAGACAAAACCAGAACACACCACAGAAAAAAAGCATTTCTAAAATGGCCTTAAGGGTATGCACTGCCCCAAGGAGAACCACCATCCGGACTCCGGTCTTTTTTTATTCCCAGGTGAAGAAGACGGGGGCGGAATGAAGGGGCAGAGGGCAGTGTTGGCCTGAGCTTGGTGTCACTTTTGCAGAATGGCAGAGTGGGATTGCCTGCAGAGCTTGAACAGGAATCCCAGGTTTTGTGAGTTGCTTTGCTGCTCTTTTGTTGCTCCTGACTTCTAAGAGGACAGGGAGCCCAGTGATGTAGTTATTAGGTAAAAACTTTGCTTCGTGGTTTTTCTAAAAATTTGTATGAAAACATTTTTCATTTTTAAGTGAGGTAGTTAACTGCATTTTATTCTTGACTTGTTGCTTGCTGTGGAGGTACTAAGCGGTTGGCTAAGGGAAGCCCTGTGGTGGAGTGACCGCGCACTGTGCCTTTAACCTCTGGCCCCGCCCCCGCACGGAGCAGCTGCTCCTTCATGAAGCTTCTCTGGGTCTTTCTTCTGGACAGCATGTAGGTAATGGACATGTTGACTTGTGTCTAATACCGGGAGGACATCCTGTAGTTTCAGAGATACCGCCAGAGCTCCCATTTTCTGGCTTTTTGGCCTGAGGCACAAACCTGTTTTTTCATCTGTAAAATTCCTACCTTTTCTTTCTCACAGGTTGTCACAAGGGCCAAATGAAGAGGTGTCAAGGGAGGTGGTAAACTGTATAGCAGATACAGTGGGTCCATGCTAACTAAAAGTCTCGCATCCTCCCCCTCCAAGATTATAGAGAATATGGTCCTTTTTTCATACTCTGATCTGAATCTTATTTCAGTTCTCGAACCCAACAAATACCTCCCTGCCTGTGAGACCTGGAATGCCACACATGTGCCCTCCCCAGCTCCCATCTCTACCTGATCATCCCCTGGTGTGTATACACACACACACACACCCCCACGGCCAAAACCAAAGGTTTCATAACATTTATTATAGTATCACTGCTTACTTTTTTGAGTATTGATTCCCCTGCTGGATTGTGGGTTCCATGAGAATTTTGTATTCTACCCTATATACTTGTGTTGTAGGTAAAAGTGATGTTTCCAAAATATAGTCAAATTGACACTCAGGGAAGATGTGTTGTCTTTATCCTCCAGTCTCAACCCTCTTTAAAATCATCTGTTGTTTCTAGAGGGCCTTGTAGTAGAACACAACGGGGAGCCGTCCCAGCACCAACTAGTTTCATTTCATTTCCTCCCCTCATCCCTCCCTCGCTAACTCCCTCCCTTAACTTCCTTTAGATTTTATTTATTTATTTTAGAGAGAGAGCATGGGGGTGGGGTGTAGGGACAGAGAGAGAGGGCGAGACAGAGAATCTCAGGCAGAATCCCTGCCGAGCCCGGGACTGGATCTCCTGAGCAGAAATCAAGAGTTGGATGCTCTTGATGCTCAACCAGCAGCACCATCCAGGTGCCCCTTGAGGGAGCAGTGTCCCCCCGTAACTTCTGGAATGTTGCTTCTGAAGTTTTATGTGGAATTCTGTAGTAACTCAACTGCTGCTTTTGACTTTAGACTGTACACTGAGTTCTTTTTTCATCAAGATTCCGGGTAATCAAGGGTAATTATGTTACAGAGGAAAAACTGAGATTTTGTTTATTTCATGTTAGGCTTTGCGTTAAGAACTAATACTTTGGCAGAGTTTTACTAAGCATCTGAAAGGCATATTACTCTTCTGTGCATATTTTTGTTTTAAGTAGAGTATAACTTACTCTTTTCTGGCAGCCTTCTGACTTTGTAATTTTTTTCTCTTTATTTTTTGGACTCCATGCTTGTGTTTAAGTGCAACAATTTCATTTTTTATTGTTGATTTCCTGAATATGTGTTCTTGAATCTTTCTTTACACTCAGCAGCTATGCCTCATTAATCTAAATCTGGCTTTGTTTTGTTGCTTTTATGCTTATTTAGTTTTTCCTTTTTCTTAAAGCCTTGTCGACCATATTCTTCACAACCCCACTTCAGTGCTGCTAATTTAGGGTGCTCGTGTTAGTGGATATCTATTACCTTGACACTGTTCTGGAGACGATATAGGTGTTTTTCTCTGCCTGGACCGTTGATTTTTTCCTTTGTTTTACAGTCTGGCATTTGTCTTGTGCAAATGTAAAATGGTTAATTGGAAAGAGCACACACTTTAGGGTTAAATGGATGCACGTTTAAATCCTAGCTCTGCTACCTGCCAGTTAAATTTGGGCATGTGTGAATATTTCTGATTCACTTTCTTCAACTGTGAAAAGGGTATGCTTTTACCTACTTTTCAGAATTGTGAGATTAGGAATATTGTATGTAAAGCATTTGATAGAGTATTTTCTCCTTGTGTCTTTTAACAGTCTCTGAAAAAAGGCAGAATGGAATAGAGGACAGGCCAGCTGGGTGCCAGGAGTCCTGGCCTGCCCCAAGGGCCCTTCTGTCTCAAAGATCATGTGAGTTTGTGACTGACTGAAGATCATCTGAAGAGAAAACAAATCACTAGGCAGTATAGAAGGGAAGTTCTCTTAGCGCTAAGGAAAAGTGATCTGATCTCTGTTGCCTCATCTAAGATAAAGGTTTGCCTGGGCCACTGGTTCCAAATGATGTTCTTTAATATCTTTTAGAACAGAGAGGTTCTGGTGAAGGTGAGGGATGGGTTTGGGGGTGAGGACAATCCTGACCCATGGCCGTTCTGTGTTTTATATAAGACTTTTTGGTGAGATTTTTGAATGAAGGGTCCTATAGCCAAAAAGATTTCTAAACCAGTATACTAAATGATCTCTAAAGCCTCTCATAACTATGCTTTTCCATGATAGGTGATTTTATAGGCGGTGTGGTTTTCAGAGATGCCTTTCAATATTATTTTATGCATTATACTGTTCTGAAAACTACTCCTTGTTCATCAGATAGAGTAGTTCTACAAACAGTTTTAAAAATCCTATAAATATTAATTGCCGATCTTAAGTCTTCATGAGCTTCTGTTATCAAATATTTTTATTGGCATTCATATTAATTTCTCCACCTGTGTTTTTATTAATGGCAAGAACATGCTACATGAAATACTTTAAAATACATGGAGAGATTTCCAGGATCATTCTCCATCTGTTATTTATTTTGATTTTTGCAAGTCTAGGGAAAAAAAGGTCACAGAAGTAATGTTTTAATAGCAAAACAGATGTTCCAGATATTAACCCTGTTGTTATTTGTACAAAATAGACTTTTACACATGAACCAAATCTCATTTTCTTTCGGAAGAAGTTAGAAAAAAATGTATTATACGTTTGTAACATTCACTCAGAATTCCATGATATATGAATAACAGCCATGTTTATGAAATTCAGTCTGAAATACCTTCAATCAAGATTATTTGATTCCATTCATATTAAAGAATAAAGGTATCTCAAATATTTTAAAAATAAAGCCTGGCATAAATAAGTACAAATAAAATAATATTATAATATGTAATATTTCTGCCTTTCCTTACAGTATTTTATGGATTTTTTGACTTAACAACTTAGTTTTTTCTAGAGTAGTAGTGTTATATGATTTATCCTTGGTTCTGCCTCATTGCCTAGATACTTGATAAATGTGTTTTCATAAATGACAATTACACAGTATAGTTTCTGGAGAGTTAAGAATGTCTCCAGAATTCCTTTACAATAGAAGACCATTTTAGGCTGCTATTCAGTTGTTTCTCTAAACCAGTAGTGTCTTAACTTTCTTTGAATTTCAAACCCCTCTGATACAAATTAGGGAGCGTCTCTTTAGAAAAACACACTTATGTAAATTAGCATACAATTTTAGGGGGTTTATGAACCTTTGAATACATCCCATGAACCATCTTTGGGTAAACTGCCCTTTGTTTTGTGAAGAGTAAATTGAAGAAAGGAAACATTTAATTTTCTTCTTTTTCATTTTGCTTGTATCAAAAGAAAATTACTGTGAATGATAGTTGACTTTATTTGACAAAATGGTAGTATTTTTATTGAGTTTATATTAATTTGTAAAACATCTTTTATTAAAGATAATTAACTACATATTTTAAAAATAATGTGATTGGTTTGCGTTTTTTTGAGGAACTGTAATGTGTGAAACAGGAAGGAAAACATCTTCATCCTTGTCCAGTCAAAACACTTGGTAGATGCTGCCCTGGAACAGTGGTATTTTATACCTTCTAGTGAATACCAGTAATTTACATTAGAAAAGACAAGTTACTGATGTCAGAATGTCAGCATCTTTTACATATGAAAAGCACTGGGCCAGTGTTTCAATATTATGAAATCCCCATTTGATGCTGCTTCTTAGTGGCTGACTCTATCTTCAGTGGTTTATTATTAATGGGACCTCTCCAGTCCCTTAGTATAAGAAACCTTGGCTCGTTTTAACTTTTGAAATAAACGTTACTGGGATTTTTTTTTATAGTGTGAAAATAAGACTGCACAATTAGGAAGAAAAATCAGTGTCACTATGCAAGGATAGTCCCTGGTAACATTTTGTCTTGTGTCTGCGAGGCTTTTTTCTGTTCAGAGATTGTGTGCTGTCTGTCTAGATTTTGGTTGCCTGTTGTACTCTGGCTTTGCTTGTATATGCTCTTTTTTCTAATTTCTGAGGTGGTAATTATTTTTATAATTTCTCTTTTCCTTCAACATTCATGGCTGCTAGGATAAAATGGTTAGAGTTACTCGAATCTTGGTAATATCCCAGCTAATAACTTTTTTTTTTTTTTAATAATCTACATATTGTACAGGTCTCCCATTTCAAGGGTAGCATGCAAGGCAGTGGTTTTATTTCTTTTTAATTTTTTTATTTTATTTTTTAAAAAAGACTTTATTTATTTATTTGACAGACACAGCGAGAGAAAGAACACAAGCAGCGGGAGTGGGAGTGTGAGGGGGAGAAGCAGGCCTCCCGCCGAGCAGGGAGCCCCGTGTGGGGCTGGATCCTAGGACCCTGAGATCATGACCTGGGCCAAGGCAGAAGGCTAACAACTGAGCCACTCAGGCGCCCCAAGGCAGTGGTTTTAGAATGTTCAGTTGTGCATCCATCACCACTGTCTAATTTCAGAACTTTCTTCTACCCCCCCTCCCAGACAAACTTCATACTCATTAGCAGTCACTCCCATTCCACCTGCCTCCAGCCCTAGGAACCACTAATCTACTTTTTATCTCAATAGATTTGCCTCTTCTGGACATTTCATGTAAATGAAGTCATACAATATGTGGATTTTTGTGACTGGCTTCTTTCACTGAGCATTAAGATTTTCAAAGTTGTCTGTAGATGTAGCATGTATCCAGTACTTCATTTCTTTTCTTGTTAATGGCTAAACCCCTTTTGTTTATCCCTTTATCAAATGAAGGACACATTTGGGTTGTTTCCACTTTTGACTTATGAATGGCACTGCTGTGAACAGTCATGCGTCTGTTTTTATGTGGCCATGTATTTTCATTGCAGGTAGGTGTATATATATCTGGGAGTGGAGTTGGTGCTTATGTGCTACTGTAACATTCTGAGGACTATAATAAGTAACTTGACCCGAAGATAGTCTCCTGAATATCAGGTAGGAGGTATAAGAGAGTTGTACTAACCAGTCTTTCTGAAATGGTTTCATATAGTAGTGTTCCACTTAGCGTGGGTGTATGTGGTTTTAACTTTATGTCTTACAAGGAAAGCTTATATAACAACAGGAAACTGTTCAAATATGATAAGTGTGCTTGCCATTTACACAGAAGAAGAATTAGTGGCATTTTCATTTAAAAAAAATGCTTGCTGTTAATAATTCATTTTGTTTGAAACAATTTGGAAGAAACAAAACCCAACAGAAATCCTGAGACTTTCGAAAACATTCTCATGACTAACCCAGTCACTGCACCGTGTGCACCCTGAAGAATTTTGTTGAGAGGTAGCCTATTTGCCTTTCTTTTTGTCCTAGCTTAACTGACCGGTATCCTTCCTCTAAGCCCAGCCCTCATTTGCACCTTAATTCCTTCTTCATGTTTTAGTTGGTTCCTTAGCCATCTATGATTCTCATCTAATGGAAAGAACACTGAGCTGGTGACTGGAGTTGGAAGGTCTTAGCCTAGCTCCAGCACCACCTGCTGTGCCACTATAAGAGCAAGTCAGGCCTTTCTGCTCCCCACTTTATTCACTAGTTTAGCAAGAGGATCATCTGTGAAATTGAAAGATGTTTAAAGCTCAGTGATCTTAAGTCTAGCTCTAGACTTATAAGATTTTACAAACTGGTTGTCGAATTTACTGATTTTTCATGAATTTGGCATTTAGTATATA
This sequence comes from Lontra canadensis, assembly GCF_010015895.1. NCBI lineage: Eukaryota > Metazoa > Chordata > Mammalia > Carnivora > Mustelidae > Lontra > Lontra canadensis. The sequence continues at coordinate 157,007 of NW_022631292.1, read as the reverse complement.
CTTCCTTGTATTGCTTCACTGCCTCCTTTTCAAATGTGTCCTCTCTCTCAACCTAGATGATAGGGCCGAGGAGGGTAAAGACACTATTCTTCGAACTACTACCTTGCCTGAAGATGGTTAGTGTTTAATAGCGCATATATTATTTTATATGAGTTCTTAATGACTGTGGAATGACTCTAATTGGTACTTATTCCTGTTTAAATGATCAGAATTAAATGATCAAAATAACTTGGTAAATTTAGACAGCTATTTTAATTTTTTCCTTTTTCTGTCTTTTTAAGAGTATGCTTTTGATTAAAGTAGCCATGGGGAGAGTCAGAAGTGAACATTCTGTTTTTAGAAACTTTTAAAATAGCTGCTTTCTGCTAGAACTTCATCCTCATGAGATTTTTATACACATATATTCATGGACTCGTATTTTGTGTGTATGAAGAGTTTCAGGAAACTCCTTGCTTGCTTTCTGACAGCTGTGGACCTCCATCGCTAAGTTCTTTGCACATTTTACTGGTTAGCTCTGTGTCTCATGAAGAGAACAGAAGAGGAGCTTAAACTTCAAGTTAACAAAGATAAATGCTATAGAAGAAATAGATGGTGGTTTTGAGTGACTTTTGGGGATCCCCATGCCTTTCTAGTTTACCCGGGGTACTTTATCATTCCTATCTCAATGTATGTTTTTAATTGTGGCTTTTAATTTGTGAAAATTTGAGTCTGAAGTATGACAAGCAGTAATGCTAAGAGGTTTTTCTACCCCAGCATTTAATCATTTTAACTTTGATTACGGGACCATGGAGCAACAGGCATTACTGACATGGCTGACAAGGTGACCGACTTTGGCTACCATGACGTTGACATTGCTGCATTTTTCCTTCCTCCTCTTCTGTTTCCCTTTCCCCCTTCTTTCCTTTTTTTGTATGTAAGTATCAAATGGAAAAGTCTCTTTTTAAAACGTTACAGAAAGGTTGTTTCTCTTTGACTACCATCCTTAGTCACAGCCTCTACCATCTTCACGGAGATGGCCATGGAAACGTGTGTCCTTACAGACACACTTATGTGTATTTACATTTATTTATATAAACCATATAGCCTAGAGTTTTTTTCTTCTAGGGGTGTGGCTCCTCCCTTTCAGAAATGGTATCACAAGTCTTTTTCACTTAGCAATACATCTTGGAGAACTGTTCAATTTAGAAAAGACAGCTTGACCTCATTCTTTCTACCTGCTGCCTGGTGTTTCCTAATGTTGGCTGCACCACTGTTTAGCCTTTCCCCCATCAGTGGGCATTTCTGTTTCTGATATTTTGCTTACAGACAATGCTGTGGTGAAGCATCTTTGTACATGCAGTTTAGTATTTCTCTGGGGTAAATACTGAGAAGGAATTCATGATGGCAGGTATATTCAAAATTATTATAGCTTATATGTGTTACTATAAGTCATCAGTTTGTCCTCTGAAATTTATACTTCTTCTAGTGATAAGAGGAAAGACACCAACAAATGATTTTTAGAATATCAAAGGCAAAACTTAGACATTTTTGCTAATCTGGTGAGAAAAAAATGGTATTTTGTTTTAATTTGCATTTTCTTGAGAATAGGTTGAGCATTTCTTTTTTAAAAATTTATTTATTTTAGAGAGAGAGAGAGAGCGCGCAATCCCATGTGTGCACGTACAGGCTGGGGGAGGGGAGGAGAGAGAGAATCTCAAGCAGACTCCCTGCTGAGCACGGAGCCCCACGTGGACGTGATCCCACAACCCTGAGATCACAATCCCAGCTGAAACCAGAGTTGGACATGCAACTGACTAAGCCACCCAGGGGCCCGGAGCATTTCTTTATGTGTATTGACTATTTGTATTTTCTTCCTGAGGACTGCATACATATGAACAATTACCTACAAGGTATCTAAATTACTGCATATATAACAGTTTTTGGTAAATACTTCTTGGTAAATATTATTAAAATATACATACAGAAAAGTACATATGTTACAAATGTATAGCTCACTGAATTTGATAAAGTGAATACATCACATGTAACCAGCACCCAAATCAAGAAACAGAGTATTACTAAAATTCCTGAAGCCCTCTGGTGCCCCTTCCAGTCACTACTGCTCTGCACCTCCCAGATAACCATTAATGTTACTTCTAATCTTATAGACTATTTTTTCTCTTTTTGAACTTTAGACAAATAGAATCATACAGTATGTACTCTCTGCTTCTTTCTAGGTGTTAACTTTTAAATACATTTTAAGTAAATGAATGGCATCAGGATTTAGAGAACTGTGTTTGAGTATTTACACAGATAATTTCTTCTCACTAAACTTTAACAAGAGAAAATTGTATTATTTTAACTAGATGTCCTTGTGCGGTGCTAAGAACTCTCAGTGGACCCTCTCCCCACCAAAGGGAGTTAGCAGACTTGTTTACTGAAATCCAGTTGATTGTTGAAAGTTATTCTTGCTTCATTTTGAGTAGATCTAACTGAGGTTTGACCCTGTTCTTCTCTTGAACTGTCTGTTGTGTTTATTAGAATTGGTAAACTGTGGTTTTATTTCATCTAACTAGATGATCTTAACCAGAATGCTTACTTACCTTGCACCTTCTTCTAGTATCTGGGAGAGTATCAATTGTCTTGAGCTGTTTTAGGAAGAGTGAAACTAGTTTTTCTCTTTCCTGTTGTCATCTGTGTCCTTTTCCCAAACAGGTAAAGGTACCAGAGCAAACTTTGTATGTTATCCTTTCAGCTTCCTCTGCCTGCCTCATGAATGCTTAGATGATACGGAAAGGTGTTTTATGTTCTCTCTCTTTGGCTTATTTTTGTTAATTTGTGCCTTTTGGTAATTTGCTTATTAAAAGAGTATACCTTTTTCGGGGCACCTGGGTGGCTCAGTGGGTTAAACCTCTGCCTTCAGCTCGGGTCATGATCTCAGGGTCCTGGGATCGAGTCCCGTGTCGGGCTCTCTGCACTGCGGGGAGCCTGCTTCCCCCTGCCTCTCTGCCTGCTTGTGATCTCTGTCGAATAAATAAAGAAAAATCTTAAAAAAAAAAAGTATACCTTTTTATCTTCAGCTTATCTTGAACATAAATTCTTAAGTTATCTAGTGATTTCTTAACACTATAGTAGACACCAATTTTTTTAAGTAAAATAAGTAAAGGTGAATAAGGTTACCAATGGTGACAGTCTTTTAAATTTATTTTTATTTAGTAGTCTGCTTCCTAAAAGAATAAAAGACATATATGATAATACCAGTAAGAATAAAAAGATTATAAGAGGAGAAAGAGATAATAATAACACAAATCTTTGCTTCTGGAATTGAATGTTAAATTTAGCCATGAGACTCGAAAAAGAACAAATACAATTCTCATTGGGGAATTAAGCAGCTAACCATTTCATCAAGCAAGACAGATGTGTGTATGTTACTAAATTCTGAAAAACGCAGAAATGTTCATCAGAATCCGGTCATGCAAATTAATAGGCATCCAGGGATTTAAAAATTTTGCTGGATTTAAAAAAAATTAATCAGCTCAAACATATTTCCACTTATGTTTATGAAAGAACTAAATCAATGTGATTGTGTCTGGGTGTGAAGTATTCATCTAGCTTGCAAGAGTAGTGGATAAAGAACATTATTCTGTCATTATTGGTGAACATATAAGTAGGCACAATGCTTAAGAAATAGAATATTGCCAGTATTAGAAGTCTCCTGTGCTCCCCCATGACAACTATTATCCTTTTATGTTAGTCATTATTTTTCTTTAAAATTTCATCCCCTGTGTATATATTCTTCAACATGTGTGTATGTGTGTGTGTATGCATTTGAAGTAAGCATAATCTGTCATTAGATGAAGGCTCCTAGAGGTACAGAATCTCTGGGTAGTAGCCTGATCTGAGTGTCCCACAGCATTGACCAGATCCATTTCTGGGGAAGGTCGTGGGCAAATTCATGCATAAATGAGTCCTGAAAAATCACAGTCCATGGCTCACCACAGTTGTGACATCTGGCTGGACTCTGCAGGTTCTGGCTCTTAGGTAGGAATATATTTTCTGTTCCTAATTCTCCATGCCCTCCCTCTGTCTCTCAGGAGTAGGTCAAAGCAGAGTACTTACAGTAGATAAAATGAGCGTCATCAGCTGGCCTGTAGGAATTTTATCAGAATGTGTTCAAGAAGCCAAGTGTAGATTAGAATCTGTGTCAAGGTTCATATGGGCATTCTGTCCTTGGTTCAAAAAGATAGTCTGCTTAGGAGCAAGGAATTTGGTGATAACAGCTTTCAGAGGGTCTTTCTTTTGAGTCAGCCATCCCTTATTTGGACTGGATACCTTCTCTGTCTTATGCATGATTATCATCTTAGGATCTTCCTTCATCTTGGAGGTTCTCTTGATCTCTCACCTTTGTGAGATCTCTTATTTCCCATGTTTCATCTCTTTGTTTATTCCTTTGTTTTAAGAAACTCATCAAATAATTTCTTGAAAAAAGATTGTATGGGAGGTTATTTTGAGATTCTGCATGTATGATGATACTGTTCTACTAGCCCTACATTTGGCTAGATGGAATAATTTTCTTGAGAATTTTGTAGGCATTGTTCTTCTGTTTTCATCCTGCTTCTGGTATTGCTGTTGAGATCTGGCTCTATTGAGAAGTCCAAAGCCAATCTAATTTTTGATCCTTTACACCTGTTTATATCCTCTGTAGAAGTTTTGTAGAGTGTCCTTTTGTCTCCCCGTCCTGAAAGTGACAGTGCTGTCCTTTGGTGAGCATCTGTTTTCATCATCATCAGGCCCTGATAATGTGGAATGTCACATTCACCAGTTTGGGAGAAGTTTTTGAATTATTTTATTGCTGATTTCTTCAATTCCTCGCTTCTCTCTTTTTAGCACTCATGATTTGCATATGGGACCTCCTGTCTTGTCTTGGTCCTCTAATACTCTCTTTACTTCCCAGCTCTTTATTGTCTTGACTTTTGGGGGGATTTCCTCAGCTTTATTTTCCAACTCTTGAGTGTTTAATTTTTCCTAAACATCGCTATGTTGTTAACTTCCAGTAGCTCCTTTGTTCTCTGAATGTTTCCTTTCTTTGTTTTATTTAACGAAGAACATGTTTTTGTTTACTAGAAGCAGTATATGTCTTTCTGAAATGTTACTTTTCTTCTTCTTGAATAGTTTTTTCCCTCATGTATACTTTCTTCTTAGTCTTTAATGTCATGGTAAAGGCCTTTCTCAGATGGCTCATTATCTGCTCACAATAAAAAATAGGGGACTTAAGCCAATTAGGAGTTTGTATGTAGGTGAAGCTTCCATGAACTCTGGGCCTCACTGAAGGGTGATTTAGGTGGCCCATTTATTAAGGAGCCCACAGTGCTTCTGTATTTCCTCTTTCTTCGCAGTTCTGGCAGCTCCACAGAGAAGTGTGCTCCAGTAGTCTGCCTAGAGTTGTGCTGTTTGGTCCAGTAGCCACTCACCACGTTGAATGAGTGGTTCTTCGGCTGAATTAGCCACATAGAGTGTGACTATCATACTGGACAGCACAGCTACTGAACATTTCCATCACTGCAGGAAATTTTATGGGAGAGTGCTGGAGTAGGACTGAAATCTTGTTCCCAGCCCCCAGAAAGCCCAGTGAGGAAAGGCTGGGTCTCAGGTTCAGGATTCTCTATGTGTGTGGTCACTTAATCCCACTGTGTATCCCCTAGTCCAGAAGGCTAGTTTTACTTTCTTCAGAGAAGATAAGGCCTAAACAGTATGCTTAATAACTCATTGTCACTTTCATCACTCATTTACTTTTTGGCCTTTAAATCTTTCTGGTACCAGTTCCTCCACTGCATTTTCTGGGAGTGCCCCTGGTTAGAGGTTCTTTACCTCACCTCTCTCAGTATGAACAGTGTTAGGGAACCAAGTCCCTTACCTCTTTAGCTGGAAATACCACTGATATTGTTGATACCTTACTTTTGAGGCTCTTGTTTGGATTAGATGAGAACGTAAAGTGCCTACTTTAAGACACTTGACATGATCAAAGTAGAGAGGTCCTTTTAAAATACGAATTTACAACTCCACTATGCATCTAATTTGCCCCACCATGTGCTTATGAGGTAAGTAAAACAGAATAAAGGGCCACTGAGGTTCGGATACTGGACCGTTGACCAGATATTATTACTACCTAAATGATTTTTTTTTTTTTTAACCCAGTCTTAGAGTAATCAAATTTTGAGTTTCAGGTAAATTTTGGAGTATTTACATGTTAAGGACCTTTAGTTGCTCATGAATAATTAAATCTGCAGGCATTGAATATGTCACTGCCAAGAGCCTTCTGTAAAGTGCCTGGCAAATATTAGGTGCTCAAAAGGTAGGCCTTCGAGAATTTTCTCCAGCCTCTCCATCTGTAAGCATCCAGGTTAAGTGATGTGGTCGTGATCATCAGACTCTTGCTTTGTGGGAGCTGGGTCAGATGGTCTTGGCTCACAGACCGCTCTGCTACCGGCATCTTTCAATGCTAGGGTTTTTGTCAACAAATTCCATGTACTGCCAGTTTTAAAGAGAAAAGAAGCTGATTGCTTTAAGGTTTTTAACAAAACCAGTCCATTCACTCCTTGCATGGATGCCTATATGCACCATTAGCACTTATTCCAAAATAGGAGTCCTAGGCCTTAGGTTTTTTCTTGGTGACATGTCAAAGGTGGTGGTCTTGGCTCTCCTGGCCTGGGTTTGTGTACTTTGTCCCTAGGACCTGTGCTGTGGTGACTCTTGGAGCTCCCCACTGTGTACATTGTATCTCATGAATATCTGATGAGTTACAGTCCCCTGCTTAAGCGGTGCTGTTTCAAATTTCCGTGACTCTGCATGTTTTGTTTTACTACCTGGAATAATCTTTACCTTCCCCAACCTCACATCCTCCAAGAGCCCAGTGCATTTTTTAAATCCCTTTTAATAGAGTTCCTCCGGCCTTCCTTTGCTCTAGCCTTACCACACCCCGCATGCTCCGCTCTATCCTCTGTTGTGGCGCACAGCAGGTGGAATTGCAGCTGTTTCTTAGTCTACCTGTTAGACTCTGGGAGCAAGGCTAGTTACTGTTTCAGCTGTGAGGTGATTACATAAGGACGTTTTATGAAGGAAAGGAAGTTTCCTTCCTGAGTAAGAAACTAGAGGTATCTGGGCTATGGGTTTGTTAACCCATCTTCTCACTCCCACCCTGCTCCCCGTTTGGGGTGCTTCCAGTTTTTGGCAGTTATGAAATGAATAAGCTGCTGTGAACAGGTATACAGGTTTTCGTGTTGCCGTAAATTTTCATCTGTCCTGGACACTCAGTGGGGTTGCTGGGTTGTACTATGAGTGCGCATGGGACGTTGCCTGCCGCCCTCAGTCTGTGTGAACTCTTACTCTGCGGCATCCTCATTAGCACTTGGTATCACCAACTTTTCTATTTTGTTTTGTCTTTTTCAATTTTAGCGATTCTGAGTAAGAGTGTAGCCGTCCTAATTGTTAACCGTAGTTGTCTGTGAAACCTGTGAGAGTTGGAAGTAGGCAGAATGGAGCTGGATTTAAATACAGAGCCAGGGAAGAGTTCCTGAGAAGGCGATTGAGAGACTGCGAGGTTTATGAGAGCTTAGCATGTCTGTCATACCTATAGTGTTGTCCCCAAGTGACGAGCACAGAGCCTTGTGCCCACAGTAGGAATCTCTTTGTGTGTTTATTGAGTCATTGAACAAATGATCCAGAGGTTAGGGAAACCTCTCTAGGGAAACCAGGAACTGGATGGAAAAGTAATTTTAGATTAGACTTGGCCTGAGTAACCCCAGTATGTTCATGGGACACATCTTTTTATATCTGCGTCTGTGTTTACAGATGTGTTTAGAAGCTGACTCAGGTCTCTGATTCCCAGCCCCTCAGTGGGAGGGAGGTGGCATCGTATCTTGGTAGAGAGTGGAAGGCAGCAAAGACTTGATCTGTTAGCTGGCTAGGGGGAGTTAGGAAAGCAAGTCATCGGGATTCTGGTTCTCCGCTTTATCGCTATAAAATGAAAAGATTTTATTAGATGATATCAGTATCTAAAGGAAATACAATATACATAGTTAAAGGAGCTTAATCATATCAGATGACAGATAGTTTAATAAGCAAGGAAAAAGCATGTCTGAGGCTTTGTTGGATATGTACAGAGGGAGTGTGAGCCCAGCTTTTCAGGGAGATTAGGGGTAAGTGTCCAGAGAGCTAGTGAAGGGCGCTTGGGCAGAGACAAACAGAGCAACAGAGGTCCTTAGAGGGTTTCAGGTAGAGGAGCAGCACTGTGGATTGTCTTTTTTTTTTCCTGGTTTAAAAAAAGCTTTCCCGTAAAGACTGGGGACAAGCTGCCCAAGTGTCTTCTTTCCATGCAAAGGGCCTCAGAAAGCGAGGCTGAGGGTGCGGAGTAGCACCTGGGCGAGTCAAGTGTTGGGCCCCTGCTCTTCAGCGGTCTTTCTCTCCACCCTCACTCAGAAGTTTAGATCGAGAGTTTAGCAGAAATCCAGTTCTCAGATATTCATTCTCTTTGTACTCGGAAGGATGTTGTACGCATACTGTCAAGTGCTGGTAGAGGTTTAAAAAACTACTACATGCCCGGATAAACTTGAGTCTGTGTTAAGGGATTTGACCTGTTTTATTATTTGCCTGACATTTATGAAAGCACTTTGACATTTGAAATTTTATTTGTTCCATGTTCTGAATATTTAAAAGGAATCACAGGTCTTGATCACTGGAATACCTTTTGTAATATAAAAATTTTAAAGCCATTATTGTTTTCATAATTTTAATGATTCTAACAGTTTTATTATACCTAGGCAAACTATATTTTTGCTCTATGGTGGTTTAGGTTATAAAATCAAATGTGTGATTATTCATTTTAAACTGTGTTTCCAACAGTTTATTTTAAAATGTCAATACTAACTGTTTCTGGTTATGAAGACCCTGAAAGTAATCTTTTGGCAAATAGTTTAGGAAATTGAGGAGTCTGACTTCTGCTTTATCTTTCAGCTTATAAAAAAACAAACAAAAAACAGTTTAAGATGAGTTGCCTAAAGATACTACTTTTAGGTTCTAATGTGAAGGATTAATATTTCTAGGTTTTTAAAAAAAATTAGTGTACTCTAAAATTGCCAACCCTTTTAGGCAAAGTCAGTCTTAGGAAGCTGTTCTGTAATTCTTGGTCCATTAAGTCTACTTTTTATAGTAGGATATAAAAATTTTTGGAATATTTTAAGGTTTATATTGAGTAACTTCTACAGGTTTTTGTTAATACTAATAACCAGTTTAAAAAAAAAAAGGTGGCTTAAGTGAGACAGCCTTTTTTTTTTTTTTTTAAAGGTTAGACGTTTATTCTGATAATATTGATTATATTGATTTCTAATGTCCTGGAAGTTTGTTAGATCTGTAGGACATGTATGAGGGTCACCTTTATGGTATTGGAGCTCTTATATTCTTTATTCGAGCCTTTTCTGTAGCCCTGTATTCAAAGATTATTTTATGTGTTTTCAATTTGGGCAGTTATATGTATAATAAAAAAATACATTTTTTTTTTTTTGTATCTTTCAGAATCATGGTGTCATGGAAAGGGATTTACTTTATACTCATTCTGTTTTGTGGAAGCTTTTTCGGAAGCATTTTCATGCTGGGCCCCTTTATACCTTTGATGCTTGTAAGCCCATCTTGGTATCGTTGGATCAACAACCGCCTTGTGGCAACCTGGCTCACGCTGCCCGTGGTAAGTCACACGTCAGATAAGGAGATGGGCCCAAAGTAGCCCAGCTGACCAGTTTTTATTTTGTTAGAGTTAGATTTAGTCAGATGTTAAAATAAACATAAATCCTTTCTGGAGGAAATACAGGAACTAGAGAGAATTAAATATAATTCATGTCCTTGAAGTAAAATATCTAAGAACCATATTCCAAAATTAAGAGCTTCTTTTATATTCCTCATGAAGTTTATTTTCCTTCATCGAAAATTATTACATCATTAGTTTTGTATTTCCATTTATTTTACAAAATAATGGCAAAATTAACATTAGATACACTATTTTTTTGAACTTTTGATATTGATGTGATTGATTTAATTCTTCTCAGTTAAAACAGAATTTAATAATAAAGTGGTTTCCCATCTGAGGGCTAGAGTGACAACATCTGTAAGGTAAAAGAACGCACAAAATGTATAGTAAGATTCTTGGAATAGACTGGTATTTTCTGCAAGGTCAGTGCATACAGCTCTGAGCTCATCTCTGTGATTCTGAGCTTGGCAACGTCCTGTAGGGTTCCAGTCCATCCTCCTCCCTCGTCTGGATTGAAGCTGCTTCGGCCCTTCCCTGTGGCTGCTAGTCAATAGTGCCTTCTCCAAAAGTGGAGTGACACCATGCATTGCCTTTATCTTGAATAGGCTCTGTTTCCTGAGGCTGTTCTGCTCCTTTTTCCTGAGCAACAGCTAGAACTTAATGTTACTGGGTTTATGGACAGTCATGGTGGGGGTGATGAGGATATACCAAGAGGGACTCCTCTGCTTTCAGTAGCTGAAGGATCTTTTTCCATCCTTGTCTTTTGAACTGTGTTGCGCGTTTCCCCTCAGGCAGCCTGCCCTTGTCACATCTGTGGAGAGGAAAGTCCACTAAAGCTGTGGACTTCTCAGGCGGAGGTTGATGGGGAACTGTTTACAGTACACCCTTTTCATATTTTCAGAAGGATTCCTGTGGTAACTAGTTTTAAGAATTGCATTTGTCCTTTGTCAGAGGTTAATTTTTTAAAAAATTATTCAGGTATGTGTTTTATGAAACATGATAGTGTTCGACTAAAAGTAGCGTCCCCTATCTCTCCCTGTCCCTCCTTCGTCTCCTCTTCCCCCTTCCTTTTCTGTATTTGCACTTAATCTACAAGCACAAAGAAAGGACCACAGCATAACTGGTAGATGATAAATAACTATAACTGGTATGGTTGCATATTTAATCCAGATTAAGGAGAAGAATTGCAAGATTGTGTTGAAGGGTAATGATGGTCATAGCTGTTAAGCACTTCTGTGGCAGATACGGTGCTATTAATAAATACTTGAGGACACCTTCATTCCAGGCACCACTATTATCCCAAGTTTACGGAAGCGGTAGAAGCTTTGCAAATTTAAATGATTTGCTGAAGGTCACATGCATAAGCAGAGCTGAGATTAAATCTAGTTTGCTGCCATTAGAGCCTTAGGTGATAGGAAAACCTTGAAGGATTGGTCAGGGTCACATGGTACTTGACCTTCCAGTGGTAAGAAGTTCACTGGGACCTCCTGACTGTTGCAAAAGAAGAAGGTTTCGAGTTCTTTCAAGCCAGGGCATGCCTCAAGGGAAAAAAAAAAATTTGAGAAACTGTTAACTACTAATAAAATCAGTCTCAGTGGCATGGTGATTTCTCACAGCGAAAGAGGAAGGTTGGTAAGAAATAGTCCTACAAAGCCTTCGAGAAGCCAAAGACCGAGGTTGATGAAGTACCCGGAATAAGGTACATGAAGTGAGTTGTGCAGTATTCTCTCCCCGTCTGTTTCGAAAGAAAATGACATGTACGTATGGAAATGTTTATATATGTGAGATATGTGTGTGTCGTGAACACAATTGAGTCACAACCTAGGGACCACAGAATGTACCCTGAGCCGGTCACAGTCCACCCGAGGTTCCTATTTACCACCTTGTGTCAAATGGAAGAGTCGGGATCGGGTAGGGCTTTCATGCTCGCCTCCTTGGTGCTGCTGCTGCTGGCCTAACACATCCACTTGCACAATAAACTCTAGGGTGAGTGTTACAGCTTTTCCCTTTTACTAGTCCTGTGTCTTTCAAAGAAATAGTATGAGAGAATATAGTCTTGTATTTATCTAAGTATTTTCCATTTATAGTATTCTTTATCCTTTATTAGAGTTTCTGTCTGGTATCATTTCCTTTCAGCCTGAAGGACTTCCTTTAGCTTGTCTTGCAGTGAGGGCTCCTGTGGATTAATTCTGTTTTCTTTTAGTGAAAATTTCTTTATTTTGCCTTTGTTCTTGAAGTTCTGTTTGCTGGCTGTGAAATTTATGGGATGACAGTTTTTCTTCTTTCCATACTTTAAAGTTCTACTGTCTTGTGGTCTCCTTGTTGTTGATGAAAAGTTAGCTATCCTCTATTGTTGCAGCCCTTTTTCTCTGGCTGCTTTCAAGATTTCTTTCCCTGTTGTGTTTTCTTTGTTTGCTTGTTTTCAGCAGTTTGGTGATGATATGCTAGGTCTAGTTTTCTTTGTTTATTTTGCTGTGTTTCATTGGGCTTCTTAGATCTGTAGCTTTGTTTTTTCCACTTTGGAATGTTTGGGGCTCGTGTTCCCTCACTTTTTTTTTTTTTTTTTTTTTTTTCCCTGCTCCATTCCTCTCCCCTCTCCTTCTGGGACTGCAGTTGCAGGTGTGGTAGATGCTTACGTTGCTGTACAAGTCACCAGGTTCATTGACCCTTTCTTCTGCTGCCTCTATTTAAAATACCATACTTTCAAGTTCTAGAATTTATATCGGGATCTTTGTTGGCTTCATTACATTCTGAGCTTTCTCATCTGTTTAATTCATCATAACCTTATTTTCCTGTAACTTAGCTGAGTGGTGAGTTTTCAGGGCAGGAAGCAACAGCCACCTTCCCTATTTTTTTTTTTTTCCTCCTCTAGGAAGTACATTGCATCAAATATTTGTAATATTCTTTCATTATCAGTATGGATACTCCTTATACATTTATGTAAAAATTCTTTTTCCTTTCATAGTAGAAGGAAGGACTTTTCTGGTAAGTTTTGTTAACTGTTGTTTATGTCAGAAGTGATCAGCAGGATCCTGGACATTGATCCAGCAACTATTTGTTAAGTGTCCACTGTGCGCCAAGCCTATTGCTAGAAGGTGATGATGAGCAGGACAGACAGGACCTCTGACCTCGTGAAGGTAATAGTGTTCTACCTGAGCCATCTTGCCTAGTTGTAGATACACACAGCTTGACTAGTTTGTCTTTCATTCGCCTGAGAGACTGCCTCCTTTGCTAGACAACAGAAGGTGACTTCTCAGGCCATGAATTTTTTAGAGGTAGATTTTTAAATTAGCTTTAAAATGATGTCTGTTGTTTCATTGCGGCTTTCAAACAGACCATTTAATATGGAATACTCGTTTTTATGGTGTTGCTTACCCACTAGTAGTACTTATTTACAAAATGAGTATTTCTCCATCAAATATCATATTTATATTAAGTAAAATAAGCACATAATGCCCAGCTCACATAAGCTTAACTGTCATAAGTACATATTTCTAAGAAGTCCTCTACGAGCTACCTGAATGTTAACTAATTCCGTTTATAGTCACTATAAACCAGAGACATTTCATTTTGAAAACTTTCAACTTTTTTCAAGTCAATTATATAACTTTTTAAAGATTTTTATTTTTTCATCTGTAAAATAAAGAAACGAGTAGATGATCTTTTGAGAGCCATTGCTGATTCAGCACTGTGTATCTGATTCTAAAATGTTTAGAGGTAAACGATTTTTTGGTAATGATCATACATTGCTTTACATTTTATTTAAAGTCTTAAATTTTCCAGTGTATAATCTTTTGAATATGAATCACATTTTTGGCTACACCTTTCTACCAAAACCTGAAGGGTTTTGAAAATTTTCTTGCAGTTACTATGTTGGTAGGAGTCATTGCAGTTGACATGCTTTAGTGTCCAATCAATTTCCTCGGAGAGCCAATATAAGTGGAGTGCTTATTGGTACAGACATTTGATTTCAGTACTGACCTTACCACTTTCTAGTCATTTGAACTTGGCGGAACTACTTAGCCTCCCTAAACTTCTCTTTTCATTTGAAAAACAGGGGTTCTAATACTGCCTGCTTCCCTCAGGCAGTTATTCTGATGAGCGAATGAGGTAGTGAAGATAGCTTTTTCAGAATACAGTGGCTTGAGTAAGGTAGAACTTTATTCATCCGCAGGACCACGTGGGCAGGGTAGCTCTGCTCCCATGTCATTCAGGGACTCAGATTCCTTCCATCCAGCCTGGCATAATAATATGGTCAGGACTGGTCACTACCACTTTTTTGCCCCACTCTGCAGGAAGTGGGTCTGGGAGGAAATCCAGAGCAAGGGTTTCCTTTAAATCAGTGAATTACAAAGAGCACCTATTTCTCTTGCTCACCCCATTGGAGGGAATGGCTGATGGCTATAATAACATCCGGGAAATACCGTCTTTCCTCTGGGCAGCTAGGTACATAACTAAAATCTGTTACTCTGGAAGAAATGCTGGACTTCACTAAACAAATTCTGCCATAGCTGCTTCTGCTGTCACTCTTAGCGCTGGTACTGTCACACAGCAGTACACCATACACTATGGTACAAGTCTTTATTACAACTCCAGTTGCATGCAGTAGGGGGGATGAGCGAAGAGTGGAAAGATAATATGTGTGTGTGTGTTTCTTTTTTTTTTTAATCTAGGGTTACCCTCACCCCTGTTGAAAGTGAGAGGAAATGTGAGTGGTGCTATATTGAGTGTCATTCTTGTGTTTTAAATAGCATGTAGATCAATCACTTCATCTGATGGTCAGGTGGAAAAAGCTGTTCTAGCATTCTTTAGGAAAAAACTGAGCTGAATTTATTGATATGTACTGGTCTCCTGTGAGGTACATTTCTGTGAGATTTTCAGTGGTCAGTTTCAGCTATTCCTGACTTTTGCTCTGAGAACTTAACACACAGGCAGAATTCAACAACCATCACTGTAGTTTTAAATTAGTATATATTTGAAAAAATTTCTATTACCTGTTTAACTCACTGCCTTGTTTATGAGTAAGGGCATATCAAGCAGAGTCTTTCAGCTAAGAAATTTATAGTTGAATGCCTTACAGCTAAGTCACAAAAAATTGTCAGTGTCTTTTATGATCTTTTATTTCATACTTCTACAAGGTCCTAAAGAAGTTTTTATTTCGAAGCAAATAGATTTTTTTTTTTTTTACCCAGAGGGAATTTAGTCTTTTCTCAGCTATACATGTACTTTACTTTAAGCAGTCCCAAACAATTAAAAAAAAATGTTCACTAATAATAGATTAGGTAAATGGATTTAAACAAATTACTGCTTCACCGAAATAATCATAAGGCGATCTTTTTTGTAAGCATCTCTTATGCATTAAAATGATTTCATTGGCAAGATTTTTCTTCTCTTACCATTTTTAAGGAGCATTTTGCGTTTTAAATGAGGTTCCCCAGTAAAATCTTCTAGAATCTTAGTGTTAGGCGAGACTTAGAGGTCACCTCGTCTAAACTGTGTAAGAATTCCTTCCAGAACAGTCTGCAGAGTGACCATTCTCTCTTGGTACGTACCTACAGCGGGGAGTGTAGGTCTTAATTCATTTCATTTTTGGACAGTTCGTTCAGTATAATCACTATTGTCAAGATCAGACTTTGCATGTGCCCAGAACACTTTTTGCTTCTCAAAGTTGGGAGTCTTTCCAATGGTCCAATTGTAGCTAATAATCTGGGATTATGTAAATTATTTGGAGTTCTGTCCTTTCACCCTAGTCATGACTTAGGAGTTTAGAGATCATTTGATAACTCCCCACGTAGGACACAAGTCTCTTCCACAGCCTGCTGATTACAGTCCAATCCTAGAATAAAACAGGTGTTCAACAGATACAGGGTATAGTTTCTACCTAGACTGCCATTAAGAGAAGGGGTACTGTGTTTGATGAATGGCTTGGGATTGCAAGATTTTAAATAGCTAAGGATTTGAAGAGCTGGGCCTAAGTGAAGTCTGAAAAGCCCAGGCAGACTAGGAGAAGGGGAGCGCCACAGAGTTGTTTTTACCTCAGACTAAATAAAGATTCATCGGAAGGATAAATGAGAGCTTGGGGCGTGATGGCAAAACTGATTCTCTGTGATCATGAAGGGGAACCTCTCATCTTTGTGTTTTCAGACACTGTAGAACACTTTGAGGTAGTGATTAGTGGTCTATAAAAGATCCTCAGAAATTACTTCCATAAACCATTATTAAATTTTATAAGATTAGTTTTTCTTCTATACTAGTTTCTATTCTGGACTAGGAAAAAAGACAGTATTCTCACATTTTTTTCTAGAACAGTTCTTAATCTGATTAATCAGTTTTAATCCAATTATTTGAATTCTGCAGTTTAGCCACGTTATAACCTTATCTCTGTGTAGTAAATATTTGTAGTTCTGCCTTTGCAGGAGCTGTAAATAACTTGACTAGATAGGTCTTGTCTGGTATTACAAATGATTAATGTGAGTTTGAGATCTAGGCTGTCCAAAAGGTTATATATAACTTTCAGGCATATTCTGATGAAGTGCTGGATGGCAAGGGAGAGAGTGCTGTATGATATGCTCCTGGACAAACAGTCTGGATTTATTTTGACATTTGGGATCCACGGGATACATGTATTAGAAATTGCACTTAAAAGGTGAGGGTTGAGGTTTGGGATTTATAGGCTTTAAGATTTTTTAACTCTTTTATGTGGCACAATACACAATTAACAGTCAACTTCATCTTTCTACCAGTTAAGGGAAGGGCATCCTGCATTTTAGTTCTTTGTAAAAACTGTAAAGTATCATTTGGAAAGTGGAGTGGAGCTGGACCCAATTAATAAGCCATAGATGGTGACTTCACACATGTCTTCTGGGCTGAGACATGTAATTCAGTGATTCATTTTGGGAGTTGATGGTCCTGTGTACTTAGAAAGAGACAGTTCCTGCTGCGGGTCCAAGCCTAGAGGACTCTGCCATGGCTCTCTATCGAGAAGTCTACCTAGGACTTGACTTCCCAAGACTTTGGAGTGGGGGTTATAATTATTTGAGTGACCCTTTTGAAAATCAGATGAAAACTACAGGCATTGAGCAGAGTACCTGTGTATACATTTTCAGGAGGTGTTCGTTTTTATTTACTCCCTGAAGGCCATACTTCTAGGACTTGATGTCAGGTTAAACACCCAGGCCCTAAAGTAAATCTCAGCTCTGGGAAGGTAACTTGATGGGATCTGTGGGATATCATTTTACTCTGTTAAGATATTGACACTCTGATTGCATAATTCTTTGGACATAAAACACTTCTGACTTTTCCTTAGCTAATACTCCTTTTAACCTTTTTTTTCTTGGTCCTGTGTTTATTTTGAAGTCCTGTTTTTGTGAAATGTAACAAACATAGCCAATGTTTGTAAAACATAAATGCACACTTTAAAATGATCTATTAAAGTGTAGCTATCAACCAGTTCAAGAATTAGAGTATTGGAAGGTAGGTGGTTTGCCGGAGGGCTGAGAAGTAACAATCATTTCCTCCTTAATAGAAGCAGCCACTAACCTGACCTATAAGATAGTCGTTCCCTTGCTGTTCTTTATAATTTTATTGGCTATATATTTATTCCTAAAATATCTTAGTTGCGGTCTGTTTTAGGAAGTTTTATATATGGCACTTTTTGTTTGTTTTGCTTCTCTCAGCATTATGCTAGTGAGCCATCTGTGTTGTTGTAGATACCTGTAGTTCGTTTACTTGCATTGTTGCTCCATATTCTGTTATATGTTGTACTGCAGTTTATGCGCTTTATACTTCCACAAAGGTTTTCAATCCCTTTTTTCCATTAATAGTGAAGTCATATTTTATCTAGTAAATTTTTTACCTAAAAATTACTAGAAAATTTAAGTAAGGGATTGAAATTAATAATCAAGTTTTCTTATTTTCTGTTTTTTTTTCCTCCACAAAACCAGTCTGTAATATATTTTCTTCTAAATATTTATATGCCTGCTTATCAGAAAAGTTCCAAATTCAGTAAATACTTGAGCATCTTCTAGGTACCGGGTACTGGGGCTGCAGAAGTTTATAAACATATAGTTATTTTATCCTTTATATTGTTAAACAGATATGTGTATATGTTTAAAAAGATCATAATACAGAAAGGTATAAAATGAAAATTTTGACTTTCTGTTCCCTCAGCCCTATACTCGGTGTTAAGTTTCCTGATTATCCTTTCTAGAGAGTAATAATGTATCTATAGCCTTAAGAAATTACACAGTGGAGGGGACGCCTGGGTGGCTCAGTGGGTTAAAGCCTCTGCCTTCGGCTCAGGTCATGATCCCAGGGACTTGGGATCGAGCCCCGCATCTGCTGAGCAGAGAGCCCGCTTCCTCCTCTCTCTCTCTGCCTGCCTCTCTGCCTACTTGTGATCTGTCAAATAAATAAATAAAATCTTAAAAAAAAAAAAAAGAAATTACACAGTGGAATCTTCTTTCATGTCTTTTACACTTTTTTTTTCTTTCTTTTTTTATACTTTTTAATTTTTAAGGTAAAAAATATATCCTGGAGATTTCAGTGAAAGTTAGCATTATTTTAATTAAGAAACTGTCAGAAACCTAAATTAATAACACTAAAAATATAAACAGTGCCTTTGTATTCTCATTGTTTGAGATTAACTTCTTTTTCCAGATTATTATAGAAGCAATAATCTTTTTTTAAAAAAATTTTATTTGACAGAGAGAGAGATCACAAGTAGGCAGAGAGTCAGGCAGAGAGAGAAGGAGGAGCAGGCTCCCTGCTGAGCGGAGAGCCCAATGTGGGGCTCGATCCCAGGATCTGAGACCATGACCTGAGCTGAAGGCAGTGGCTTAACCCACTGAGCCACCCAGGTGCCCCTAGAAGCAATAATCTTGAGAAACACTATGCCTTTGACTTATTAGAAATCAGATTTATTTACAGGACATGATATAATTTATCTGTGGGAAATCATAACTTTAAATTGTTACATGTCTATATTGTTTATTCCTTAGGCATTGTTGGAGACCGTGTTTGGTGTGAAGGTGATTATAACAGGTGATGCATTTGTTCCTGGGGAAAGAAGTGTCATTATCATGAATCATCGAACGAGAATGGACTGGCTATTCCTGTGGAACTGTCTGATGAGATATAGCTACCTCAGATTGGAGAAAATTTGCCTCAAAGCTAGTCTCAAAAGTGTTCCTGGATTTGGTAGGTTATCACAAATTATTTTAAGTTGGTCATTCATTTAATATGTTACTTCCTGACCCCTGCCCTAAAACTACAGAATAACTTGTTAGACTCCACTTAAGTATTAAAATTATTCCCATTTTTTTTCTTACTAGCCTAAAAACATCAGTCACAACAGACTGTTTTAATCTCTTTTTTGAAATATTTAATGTTGAGAAAAGAAGCTCTTTTCAAGGAAGTAGATATGATCCCAGAGAGACCAACACTTGGAAGGATATGAATTAATTGTTCAGTAACTTTTTATTGCATGTCATGCTTGTGGTAATTTAGGCCAGAAAAAAATGAACTGACTCATTCAAATTCATCTAACAAATATTAATTGCCTACCGATTGATTCTTAGCAGTATACTAGTTGCTGGGATTTTCTGAATATTAAATTATTATATTATTAAATTATTATTATATTAATATATAGCAGTACAGCATGTTGTATGGTAGAGAAGTAGGGATATTTCAGCATGGCATGTTACAACTTAATCTCCTTCTTCCACTTAATATGAAATGGGGTAGGGAGCAGACTAAATATGTATTCATTTTATATCTATAAAAGAAATCTCTTAGGTGGAGGGTGGAACTGAAAAATCCAAAAGCTACACTATAACACAATACTGTCAACTGAAAGAAATGTCATCAAATAAACATTTGAGAGTACGGGAGGAATAAACCACTTTGAGAAATACAAAGAACAATAATGGTCAAGAAAACAAGAAAAATGTAAGGGGGATCGATTGAAGTTAAAAAAAAAAAAAAAGAACAATAAGGCAAAATCCTATCAGAAATGTATAGGAAAACAAAGAGAATGAAAAGTGAGGGAAAAAAATTGTCAAAAAGTAGTTGAAATGGAAGTTAGTCAAAGGATGTATGTAATTAGAGCCCTTAAAAAAGACACTCAAAAGTATAACCCAAGAAAACATTCTGGGCATAAATGACATGAGAGGGGCTTCCAGGATGACAGCATGAGTGGCTCCACAGACCCGACTGCCCAGTGAGATGGTGAAAATTCTAAAACAATGAAGTCTCTCGAGATGGTCCCAAGGACATAGAGCAAATGAACATTTATTCAAGAAAGTTTACCAAGATTTGTTAAGAACAATGAGAATCTGTGGTATTTGAAACAACACATTTTCTTTTCCTTCTACTGTCAGTCAGACAGAAACTCCATTCCAGACTGGTACAATTGAAAAAACATGCCTCCTTCCCTCTCTGGCTTCTCATTAGATGGCTTTCTTCCACAAGTCCTTACTGTCTTCACTCGAATAACTTCATATTGATTAACAATGACTGGGTTCTGTGGTTTTCAAGAAAGCAAATTAAGCTAGAAGTTGCTGGTAAAATAAAAATTTTATATCTGTATATGAAGGAACAATGAATTTGAAGTACAAGAAAAACAGCTGCATTATCACTTAATGCCAAAGTTTTATTTCTGTTTAATATAATAAGTAATATATTTAAAAACTCCATTCTCCAGTGAGGTATTACTCTGACTCGAACCTAAATACAGAATATTTATCTCTTACTATGGAATTAACATTAGAGCTAAACATGCTTAGGCAGGCTTTAGGAACCATTAAATTTTCTCTTAATGTCGTATATACTATTTTAACTTGTTTGGCTGGTCCATGTTTAATTTATTTAAGAACATATATTAAACTATATAAATAAAAAATGAACATGATGAGCATGTGTGGGTCATGCTACAGCAAAGAGGGGAAGAGTAAAAATGTAGAGCTTTAGAATGTGTTCTAACTTAAGTTGCTACTAACTTAAAACTACTTATATTTGTAACAGTCTATGTAAGTCTCTTGGTAATTACAAAGCAAAACGTTGTAGTTAGAAACACAAAAGAGAGAAAGGAATTTGAGCATACCAGTGCAGAAAATCATCAAATCATAAAGGAAGGGAACCAGAGAAGAAGAGAGAACCAGAGACCTGTAAAATAGGTAGAAAACAATGAACACAATGGCAGTAAGTGCATGCTTATCAATATTTACTTTAGATGTGCATGGACTCAGTTCTCCAATTAAAAGACATTGTGGCTGACGTGACCCATCTATATGCTGCCTAAAGAAACTCACCTCAGATGTAAGAATACACACAGACTGAAAGTGAAGGGATGGAAAAGATAATCCATGCGCAGGGAAACCTAAAGAAAGCTAAATAGACTAATTAAGAGACAAGGTCATTATATAATGATAAAGAGGTCAATCTAATAAGATAGCAGTACAGTAATAGTGCAGGACTTTATTATTTTTTTACAAGATTTTTTTTTTTTTTTAATGTATTTACTTGAGAGAGAGAGTGTGAGATAGCATGAGAGGGAAGAGGGTCAGGGGGAGAAGCAGACTCCCCACTGAGCAGGAAGCCTGATTCGGGACTTGATCCCGGGACTCCAAGATCATGACCTGAGCCGAAGGCAGTTGCTTAACCAACTGAGCCTCCCAGGCGCCCAATAGTGCAGGACTTTAAAACCCACTTTTATCAATGGATAGATCATCCATCCAGAAAAATCAGTAAGGAAACATTGGCCTTAAATGACATGTTAGACCAGATGAACTTTGCAGACATATAACAGAACATTTCATTCAAATTCAACAGAATACACATTCTTTTCAGGTAACACATGGAAACATTCTGCAGGGTATATGTCAATTGTTAGGCCAGAAAACAAGTCTTTTTTCTTTTTTTTAAATTCTGGGTAGTTAACACAGTGTAATATTAGTTTTATAGTGATTCAGCACTTCCATACAATACCCAGTGCTCATCACAAGTGCACTCCTTAATCCCCATCTCCTATTTCACCCATCCCCTCAACCTACATTCCACCTGGTAACCAGTTTGTTCTCTATAGTTCAGAGTCTTGTTTGGTTTGCATCTCAATAAATTTAAGAAGATTGACATAATATTAAGCATCTTTTCTGATCCCAGTAATACGAAACTAAAAGCCATTATAAGAAGAAATCTGGAGAACTCACAAATTTGTGGACATTGAAAAACTGGTTTCTCAGGAGTATGTTGTTTAAAGAAGAAATCAAAAGAAAAATACCTTGAGGCGAATGGAAATGCAACATACCAAAAAATAAAAAACTTCTGGGCTCTGTGGCAAGAGCAGTTCTAAGAGGGGGAAGTTCATAGTGATAAAGGCCTACATCAAGAAACAAGAAAGATGTCAAATAACTTTACACCTCAAGGAACCTGAAAAAGAGGAACAAATGAAGCCTGAAGTTAGTACAGGAAGAAAATAACAAGGATCAGGTGCAAATAATAAAACTGAGTAAAAAGACAATTTGGAAACAATCAAATTTTGGAAAATGTAATCAAACCCTACAAACCTTTAGCTAGAATCACTCAAGAAAAAGAGATCACAAATAAAATTAGAAATGAAAGAAGAGATTTAAAAACTGGTACCACAGAAATACAAAGGATCATAAAAGACTGCTATGAATAGTTATATGTCAACAAATTGGACAACTTAGAAGAAATAGGTAAATTCCTAGAAGTGTAAAACCTAGCAAGACTGAGTCATGAAGAAATAGAAAATCTGAACAGACTAGTAAGATTTCATCGGTAATCCAAAACCTCCCAATAAACAAAAGTTCAGGAACAGGTGGCTTCACTGGGGAATTCTACCAAACATTTAAAGAATTAATACCAATTCTTTTCAGTCTCTTCCAAACAATAGGATGGGAGGAAACACTTCCAAAGTCATTTTACAAGGCCAGCATTATGCTCATACCAAAACCAGTTAAAGATGCCTCAATAAAACAACATGCCAGTATACCTGATGAACACAGATGTGAAAAATTCTCAACAAAATATGAGCAAACTGAACTTAAGAATAAAGTAAAAGAATACATGACATGAAGGAAGTAGCATTTGCCCTCAGGCTGCTTTAATGCACTGCTGTTTCTCAAAGCAAAATATTCTTCTCTTCTGTATTCGCTAGACTTTCATTAAGAGTCATGCTTATAAAAGAGATTCCTTTGGTTATCATTTTACCTTTGTATGAGAGTTTTGTTCTCAATAATTGCCACAGTCTGAGAATTAAAAAAAAATTAAAGAACTCATATACCATGATCAAGTAGGATTTATTCTGGGGGATGCAGGGATGATACGCCACCTGCAAATCAACCATTGTGATATACCCATTAACAAAATGAGGGATACAGATCATAAGGTCATCTCAATAGATGCCAAAAGGCATTTGACAGAATTTAGCATCTATTTATGATAAAAGTTCTCGGCAAAGTGGGTATTGAGGAAATGTATCTCAATATCATAAAGGCCGTATATGATAAGCCCATACCTCACATCATACTAAAAGCTGGAAGCTTGAGACTTTTTCTCTAAAATCAGAAATAAGACATGAATGCCTACTTTTACCACCTTTATTCAGTGTACTATTGGAAGTCCTAGACATAGGATGGTTGGATGCATGGATGGCATCCAAATTAGAGGAAGAAGAGAACTGTCACTATTTGCTGATTGCATGATGTTATACGTAGAAAACCTTGAATTTAGTAAAAGTATAGGGTACAAAATCAATATATAAATATCTGTTGCATTTCTATATAATAAACTATCAGATATTAAGAAAATAATCTCATTTATAACTGTATTAAAGAGAATAAAACACTTTGGGATAAATTTAACTAAGGGAGTGAGATAGCCTGTACACTGAAACTGTAAGATACTAGTGAAAGAAATTGAAAAGAAACAAATGGGAAGATAATTGGTCCTCATGGATTGGAATAACTAATATTGTTAAAATGTTCATATTACCCAAAGCAATGTACAGATTCAGTGCAATCTTTATCACAATTTCAGTGGTATTTCTCACAGAAATAAATAGTCCTAAAATTTGAATGGAGCCAAAAAGGGATTCCCAAATAGCCAAAGCAAAAGAAGAAACAAACTTGGATGCATTACACTTCCTGCTTTCAAAGTATATTACAAGTCTGTAGTTACCAGACTTGGCATAAAAACAGACACAGATAAGTGGAACAGAATGGAGAACCTAGAACTAAATCTACGCAAATATGGTCAATTAATTTATGACAGAGGAGCCCAGAATATAATACAAAATACACATTACTGAAGAATAAATGGTGTTGGGAAAACTGGACAGCCATATGCAAAAGAGTGAAGCTGGATCACTATCTTACAGCATTCACAAAGATAACTCAAAGTGGATTAAAGACGAATATAGGACCTGATACCATAAAACTTCTAGAAGAAAACATAGGTGGTAAGTTCCTGAACATTGGTCATGGTGATGATTTTATGGATTTGCCAACAAAAGCAAAAAGAGGGATGACATTAAACTGAAAATCTTCTATACAGATGATGGAAGCCATCAAAAAATGAAAAGCTAGTCTACCAAATGAGAGAAAATATTTGTAAATCATATATCTGACAGTGGGTTAGTATATAAAATATGTGAAGAACTCCTATAACTCAATAGCAAAATAAAAACAAACAAAAAACACACCAAAACCCCCTAGCAAATCTAATTTTTAAAAATGGACGGAGGATCTGAGTATATTTTTTGAAAGAAGACATACAGATGGCTGACTGGTACGTGAAAAGGTGGTCAACATCACTAATCATCAGGGAAATGTAAATCAAAACCATAATGACACATCAATATAATTACACACCTGTTAGAATAAATACTGTCAAAAAGATGAAAAATAGTGTTGGTGAGACTGTGGAAGAAAGGGAAATTAAAATTTGTTCAGCCACTATGCAAAGCCATATGGAGAGTCCTCAAAAAATTAAAAACAGTATTCTGAGGGAAAGGAAAACACTAACTTGAAAAAATATTTGCCACCCCTATGTTCATTGCAGTATCATTTACAATAGCCAAGATATGGAAACAACCTACCATCCCCATCAGTGGATGAATGGATAAAGATGTGAGATAGGAGATCGCTGGGAAAATGGGGGAGTAGAAGAACCCTAAGCTTACTTTGTTCCATTAATACAACTGGATAACACTCACATCAGGGTAAATAACCCAGAAAATTACCCAAAGACTGACAGAATATACTCCATAACTAAATGTAGAGAAGAGGTTACATTGAAGAGGGTAGGAAGGGCAGAGACACAGTGGGGAGGGAAACCACAGAACTGTCTGAGAGAGGGAGGGCCCTGTGGGCACGGAGAAGGGAGAGAAACAGACTGTCACACCAGGAAGCCCTCACAGGGAAGATGAATTCCCATAACACTTGGCTTTGAAAACCAGAGGGGCCTAATTTTGTGAGTTCTTAAAACCAGCATGGCTTAAAGCCTGGAATTTTAAAAATCAGTGGGTCAGCTCTTGGAAAACTTGGAGGGCAGAAGGTGAGAGAAAACAGAGCCCATGCCCTTAAAGAGACTGCATAACAAACAGCCTGGGGAGAGACAGCATAGAAGCCACAGTTTGAAAAATGCCTTGGGTGTATGGAATAGAGAAGTATTCAGGACAGAGATCACTGGGAGACTCCTCCAGAAACAAAGTAGTGGACAGGAGTTATTTCACTGTGTCCCCGTATAAACACATGACCACCTGCAGTGCAGAAATTGACTATCCACCTTGCTTAGCTCCACCTACTGCTTAGCAGATCCCCCCAATCCAGCCAGATTTGTCTCAGACCCAGGTCTGCTGCTGGTTCCTTCCCTGAAAACACAGCACAAACCTTGCCAATACCTCATCTCCTGGTCCCAGAGTTTGTAGGGCCTTGGTACCCACAGCAGAAGTAGGTTCCCTCTCATGGAGGACCGTTGTATAAACCTTGTTAAAACCGCATGCCCCACCCCCAGCATATTACAGATCTGCCCCATCCACTATACTCTTGGCTGGAGCCCATTCATACCAGGGCCACAGGCCTGGCAGTGTGCAAGCAGCCACAACAGGGGCCACTACCGGTCCAAAGTGACTCTTGCCCTCCCTGACACCACTTAGATTGCGGCCCCAGCAGTGAGCTGGGGGCCGACAGCTGGTCTGATTGCTGGTTCTACCCACTGACGAAAGCTTCTCGGGACAATATAGGGTTAGCACCTTGTAGTTTGGTGCCACTGCATCTCTGATAAACACCTAGTCTGACTCAACTCAAGCCCAAGGAGGCCTCGCACTGGCCCACCAACACCATAGGGACCAAACAAGCAGAGAGCCATTGCAGATGACTGAACCGAAGGAAAAAGCAGCTCATCCAAAACACACATACTGCATATAGGAGCCACCCCGAGCCACCAGTTTCCAGTGAACAGGGACACTGTACTGTAGGACACTATAGGACCTCTTCTTCATAAGGCCACTACTTTCAAGAGCACGAGACATAACTGACTTTTCTAACACATAGAAACAGACACAGAGAGGTAACAAAATGAGGAGATAGAGGAATATGTCCCAAATGAAAGGGCAGGATAGAACCACAGCAAGAGACCTAAGTGGAATGGAGATAAGTAATATACCTGACAGAATTTAAAGTAATAGTCGTAAAGATATTTATTGGACTTGAGAGAAGAGTAGAGGACATCTGTGAGACCTGTAGCAAAGATTAAAAAAAAAAAAGTTAACAGAGGTGAAGAACACAGTAAATGAAATTAAAAATACATTAGATGGAATAAATAGCGTGTTGGAGGAAACAGATGAATCTGTGACTTGGAGGGCAGTAATGGAAAGTAATTAAGATGGACAGGTGAACGAAAAACATTTATGCAAATAGAGGATAGACCTAGGGAACTCATTGACTCCATCAAGCGTAGTAACATTTGCATGATAGGGATCCCAGAAGGAGAAGAGAAAAGAGGGCAGAAGATTTATTTGAAGAAATAACAGCTGAAAACTTACTGAATCTGGGGTAGGAAACAGAAATTCAGATGCAGGAGGTACAGAGATCCCCCAGCAGAGTCAACCAAAGGAAGTCCACAC
Organism: Lontra canadensis; assembly: GCF_010015895.1. Taxonomy (NCBI): domain Eukaryota; kingdom Metazoa; phylum Chordata; class Mammalia; order Carnivora; family Mustelidae; genus Lontra; species Lontra canadensis. The sequence goes on along the minus strand of NW_022631292.1, from coordinate 130,083 downwards.
CAAGACACACAGAAATTAAAATGGCAAAAAGCTGTGATAAAGAAAGAATTTTAAAAGCAGCAAGAAAAAAGAAAACAGTTATATGCAAGGGAAACTTCAAGGCTATCAGTGGATTTTTCAGCAAAAACTTTGCAGGTTAGAAGAAAGTGGCATAATATATTTATGGTGCTGAAAGGAAAAAAATATGCAACTGAGAATACTCTGTCCAGCCAGACTATCATTCAGAATACAAGGAGAGAGAGAGAGTTTTCCATACAAACAAAAACTAAATGAATTCATCACCACTAAACCAGCCATACCAGAATTGTTATACAGGACTCTCAGAGTAGAAAATAAAGACCATAAATAAGAGTAATAAAAGTAGAAAGCACAAAGGCAGTAAAAACAAGTATACCTGAAGAAATCAGTCAAGTGACTCACAAAATAAAAAAGGTAAAGTATGACACTATATACCTAAAATGTAGGGTGGAGAGGGGTAAAGAATAGGTTCAGATTTAAGGGTCTATTAACATAAACTGCTATATGCAGAAGATGTTATCTACAAATTGTGGTAATCACAAATCAAAAACCAGTAATAGATATACAAAAAATAAAGAGAAAGGAATCCACGTGTATCACCAAAGAAAGCCAACTTATGAGAGAAAAGAGGAAGGGAAGAAAGGACCAGAGAAGAACTATAAAGAAATAACCATAAAACAAATAACAGAATGATATAATACATATTGTTTTGAATGTAAATGGACTTAATGCTCCAGTCAAAAGACACAGGGTGATGGATTGGTTAAAAAAACAATACCCATCTATATGCTGCCTGCAAGAAACTCATTTCAGACCTAAAGACACATACAGATTGAAAGTGAGGGGATCGATCGAGAAACATTTGTCATGCCAGTGGATATGAAAAGAAAGTTGGGGTGGCAATACTTATATCATACAAAAGAGACTTTAAAACAAAGAGTGTAACAATAGACAAAGGACAAAGACACTATAAAATCATCAAGAGGACAATCCAGGAAGATACAACAGTTGTAAATTTTTGTGTATCCAACATGGGAACACCCAAATACATGAAACAGTACAGAAAGGAGCCTAATTGATAGTAATACAATGATAGTAGGGGACTTTAAAACCCCACTTACATCAATGGACAGATCATCCAAACAGAGTATCAAGAAGGAAATAGTGGCTTTGAATGATACCTTGGACCAGGTAATTTAACATACGTATTCAGAACATTCCATTCCTAAAACAGTGGACTTCACATCCTTTTTTTTTTTTTTTTTTTTTTTTTAAGATTTTATTTATTTGACAGAGAGAGAGTGACAGAGCAAGTGAGAAAACAGGTGGAACAGCAGAGGGAGAGAGAGATGCAGGCTCTCTGCTGAACAGGGAGCCCAAATGCAGGGCTTGATCCCAGGACCCTGGGATGACTTGAGCTGAAGGCAGATACTTAACTGACTGAGCTCCCCAGATACCCCTGCACATTCTTTTCAAGTGCACATGGAACATTCTCCAGAACAGATCACATATTAGACCACAAACCAAATCCCAACAAATTCAAAAAAATTGAAATCATACCATGCATCTTTTCTGGCCACAATACTGTGAAACTAGAAATCAGCCACAAGAAAATATCTGGAAGCTATTGAATAATGAATGGGTCAACCAAGAAATCAAAGAATACATGGAGACAAATGAAAAGGAAAACATAGCAGTCCAAAATCTTTGGGACATAGCAAAAGTGGCTCTAAGAGGGAAATTTATAGCAGTATGGGCCTACCTCATATCAGACATTTTGTCTGATGTAAGTATTGCTACCCCAACTTTCTTTTCATATCCACTGGCATGACAAATGTTTCTCGATCCCCTCAAGAAGCAAGAAAAATCTGGAAAAAAGGAAAAAAACACCTATAAATCCTGACACCTAAAGGAACTAGAAAAAGAACAAAGCCTAAAACCAGTAGAAGCAAAGAAAATAAAAATAAAATTAAAAAATAATAAAAGATTAGAGTAGAAATGAACAATAGAACAAAGCAATGATACCAGGAGTTGGTTCTTTGAAAAGATCAACAAAACTGGTTAATCTTTAGACAGACCATCAAAAAAATAAATAAATAAATAAAAGAGAGGATTCAAATAAAATCAGACATGCAAGTGGAGAAATAACAACCAATATCACAAAAATACAAACGACTGGGGCGCCTGGGTGGCTCAGTGGGTTGAGCCTCTACCTTCGGCTCAGGTCATGATCCCAGGGTCCTGGGATCCAGCCCCACATCGGGCTCTCTGCTCAGTGGGGAGTGTGCTTCCTCCTCTCTCTCTGCCTGCCTCTCTGCCTCCTTGTGATCTCTGTCTGTCAAATAAAAAAATAAAATCTTAAAAAAAAAATACAAAGGACTCTAAGGAAATAGTATGAAAATGTGTAGACTGGGAAAAACTGAGAGCTTTCCCACTAAGGTCAGGAACAAAACAAGTGTGTCCACTCTCACCACTTTTATTTATTCTGTGTATAGGGAGCCCAAAAGATTCCACCAAAAAACTGCTAGAACTGATAAATGAACTCAGTAAAGTCACATGATACAAAATCAGTCTGTTCAACGATTCCATATACTACTATTTAATGCTGAGTAATCCATTTGTGTGTGTGTGTGTGTGTGTGTGTCTGTGTGTGTGTATGTAGTATATCATTAAATATTCAGCCATAAAAAATGAAATCTTGCCATTTGCAACAAATATGGATGGATTCTAGAGAGTATAATGCTAAGTGAAATAAGTCAGTCAGAGAAGGACAGATACCATATGATTTCACTCATATGTTGAATTTATTAAAAAAAAACCCAAATGAACAAAGGAAAAAAAAAAAAAGAGACAAACCAAGGAACAGACTTGTAACTATAGAGAACAGATGGTTACCAGAGGGGGGTTTGTGTGGACAGGTGAAACAGGTGAAGGGGATTAAGAGTACACTTAACCATGATGAGCACTGATTAATATATGGAATTATTGAATCACTATATTGTATACCTGAAATGAAGATAATACTGTGTGTAACAGTGGATTTAAAAGAAAATAAGAATAAAACAAAAACAAATGGTGTGAATTACACACACACACAGAGGAGTATTATTTAGTCATAAATAAAGTAAACCTTGCCTTTGAGACAACATGGCTGGACCTTGAGGGTATTATGCTAAGTGAAATAAATCAGAGGAAGACAAATATCAGATGCTCTCACTTATATGTGGAATCTAAAAACAAAATACAACAACAACAACAACAACAAAAACCCCTAGCCAAAACTGAACCTCAGATACAGAGAAGACATTGGTGGTTGGTGTTAGGATCCGTGATCAAAGGAACGAGACTGACACAAAGCGAAAATCAAACAAAGCTTTATTTTGCGCCAAGCATCAAAAATCAAACTAACTGGTAGGGGCCATCTCTTACGAAGAGACGACGACGATGACCCCGACAAGGTCACTCCCAAGAAGGCCGCTCCGGATGAGGCTGCTCTGGATGAGGCCGCTCTGGACAAGGATGCTCCGCAGACAAGACCACTCCAGACGAGGCCGCTCTGCAGATGAGGCCACTCCCCGGTTGGAGCCACTCCCAAGAAGAGGCCACTCTGGACGAGGCCGCTCCCAGGACGAGACCACTGCTGACGAGGTCACACAGGAGCTGCTCCGGCGAGGCCGCTCCTTGGTCAGGGCTGCTCCCAAGAAGAGGCCACTCTGGACGAGGCCACTCCCCGGATGAGGCCGCTCCCGACGACGAAGAGGCGACGACGACAGCGACGATGACAAGGAGGACAACCCCGATGACACAGACTCTGCTCCCCATGAAGCCACTCTGACAAGGCTGCTCCCCAGAGGAGGCCACCACTCCGGACGTGGCTGCTCGCCAACGAGGCCGCTCCCCAGACGAGGCCACTCCCGATGAGGCTGTTCCAGATAAAGCGGTTCGACGGCGAGGCCGCACGCCAATGAGGCTGCTCCCTGGAATGACCCCGCTCTGGCGAGGCCCCTCACGGTGGGGCTGCGGCTCGGGGCAACAAGGCCGCTCACGGCTCGGGGTGGCGAGGCCCTTCACGGCGGGGCTGCGGTTCGGTGGTGGCGAGGCTGCTGGCGGCTAGGCCGTTGGCCGCGGCTCTGACGGCTCTCATGGTTCTGACGGTTCTGACAGCTCTGAGAGCTCTGATGGCTCTGAGGGCTCTGACGGCTCTCCTACTCCTCTTACTCCCCAGCCTTGCAAACTAACCTTTATAGGGGTGATTGAGCCTGGCCCACACACAGGTGGCCAATGGGATTTAAACTCACCTCAGTAAATATATTCGCACCCCACTGATTCGATGTCTTCACCTGGCCTGACCCGCCCTTGTATCTAGGCTTTGCAAATAAGTTCCTCTGGGAGGGGCAGGGTCAATCTAAGTTCACTGCATAGGGTCAATCTAAGTTTACTGCAACAAAATGGCTCCCTCTGGCCAATTAGGCCCTTAGAGTTGGCAGAGCCTGGGCTTTGGAGATTGAGCAAAATAACGTGAAGGTGGTTAAAAGGCACAAACTTCTAGTCATACAATAAATAAATTATGGGGATGAAATGTACAGCATGGTGACGATAGTTAATAATACAGTATTGAACATGTAAGAGTTGCTGAGACAGTAGATACTTAAAGTTCTCATCAGGAAAACATTTGTATCTATTTGTAATGATATTAACTAGACATATTGTAGTGATCCTTTCCCTGATATGTATCATATGGAATCAGTTTGTTTTATACCTGAAACTAATATTATGTATCCGTTACATTTCACTTGTAAAAAGTAATACTGCTTTATTGGGTAGTTGTGAGGATTAAGTTCCAGTAGAGTGTTATTTGCTGCTGTTTGTTACATCTCTAGTTCCAATGAGAACATCTGCCCTTCCACCTCTTGCCTTATAAAGGTCCATATTAGACCTCTAATTTTTCCAGTATCTCAGAGACCTGAACTTTCAATTTCTCTCACCACCTAATCTTTACTCTTCCTTCTGTACACTGGTATAGTCATTTTTATCATCACAAAACTTTCTTTTCTCTTGTCATGAGTTCCTATTAAAGTATTTCATTCTTAGCTTTTCCATTTGTACATTTTCCCCCCACATGAGTTATAAGCTCCTTATAGAGAGGGTCTTCCACGTTGTTATGTCTTAAAAATTTGTAGACTTGTAGATTTCATGAAAATGTAGATTTCATGTAAATTTCATGAAAATGCAAAATTTAATGAGAACTGATTTTGGATTAGAGAAAAAGATTTTAGAACCTGTAAAGAAATGCAAAGAAAATTAAGTAAGGCAAAAATGTAGGCAGCAAGAAACCAAATCAAAACACAAAACACAAACCAAACCCCCAGCAGAGCAGTTTGCAGATGAGAGTTTGCATTAAAGCTCCATTAAAGCTGGAGTTTGCAGGAAGAAATGAAAGAAAGGGAAAAGAATGGAAACATCTTAGTGGTCATCCATCTCTTGCTTCAGACTATGCTATATGCTAGACTTAGCTTGTTAACAGTTGGACATGACTTTAGGGAGTATTTAATATTGCTCTTTATAATTATTTCTAAAATAAGTGTTTGCTTACCAGATGTTTAGAATGGAGTTTTCTGGTCTATTTAACTCATTTGCAGATGACTAAAGAAAAACTGATATTTTTTATATCTGTAGTGCCAGGTTGGAGAATGAATGAAAGTTTGGAATTTGGAAGTTCTTTTCCTAGAGTATAAAAGTAATAGACTAATGTAACTTGCTAGGAAAGAAATCAGTAACAGTGTTTAAATTCCAGATCAGGTTATAAAAAATTTTGGTAAAGTTAAAGAGTTTAGAGTTTGTGAAGAAATTAAATTTTAATTTAAAAAAATGTCCTATAGTTAGATTTTAGCTGTTTCTAATGGTGGTATACACATAGATTTTTATTTTTAGCCAACTTTGTAACTACTTAGTAACAATTAATGAAATATTAACCAGAAGATGCCATAAAAAGTCCTTTGCCTGGTACAGAATTACCAGGCAAATGGACTTTCTGTTCCATTTGTGCCCACACAACTCATGGCTGCTTGATTTTCCTGGGTTATTAATTATACTTGAGTGGCAGAAGAGTTTGAGGATTTCCCAAAGTATAAAGAGGAATAAATATTAAAGAGACTTTGATTTAAAAAGTGGCCATGTTGTGTATTAAGTTTAAAATCTTCTAACTTGGGGCACCTGGGTGGCTCAGTGGGTTAAAGCCTCTGCCTTGGGCTCAAGTCATGATCCCAGGGTTCTGGGATTGAGCCCCGCATCAGGCTCTCTGCTCAACAGGGAGCCTGCTTCCCCCTCTCTCTCTGCCTGCCTCTCTGCCTGTTTGTGATCTCTGTCTGTCAAATAAATAAATAGTCTTTAAAAAAAAAATAAAATCTTCCTGACATAAGTTTCACAGGAAATTGTCATGTAATTCGGTAATTATAAAATTATAGAATAGAATGGTGAAGACTAGGAAAATCACAAATTGTGACATAAACTTATAGGAAATATGTGAAATTGTGAAATAATGATTGTTCAGAATGAGATCAGGGAGAAGTGGAAGTGACAAGTTGGCCTCTGATGACTGCTTCTCTGCGTTGTTTGTTAAAGGCTGGCAGAGACTCTGAGTGTATGTCCAGAAGCTCCTGTGGTGGTCTGCTTTAGCAGAATAATTGAAATTGGGTAGGAGGGTACTCAGAAGTTTGTTCTCCCAGAGTATTAATCTATTGCCAAAGTATTAAATATTTTTTGCTCAATTTGATTTACAGAAATAACTGCAGTTTAATTTTAGTTATTTTTTTACTGCAGTTTTATTTTAAATGCCTTTGGTGTTATATAAGCATTTCTGTTTTTAAAGATCCTGAATAAGAATAGTCAGTTAAAATCTGTTATACCCCTTGCCAGTGTGCTAGGGCAACAGTAATTATAGCGTGCCTTACTAGCTCAAGGTCACTAAATCCTAAAATTTGTATGGAACCACAAAAAGATTCCAAATAGCCAACAAACAAAAAACAAACAACAACAACAAAAACCCAAAAAGAACAACTTAAGAAAAACAAAGCTGGAGGTATCATAATCCCAGATTTCAAGATATGTTACTCAGCTGTAGTAAAACAGTATGGTACTGACACAAAAACAGTCACATAGATTAATGGGACAGATGAGTGAGCCCGGAAATAAACCCAGGTGTATAGTCAACTAATCTATGACAGAGGAGGCAAGAGTATACAATAGGGAAAAGACAGATAAATGTGCTGGGAAAACAAGATCACCTTCGTAAACCATACACAAAACATAAACTCAAAATAGATAATTGTGAGACCTGAAACCATAAAACTTCTAGAAAAAAAACACAGATAGGACTCTCTTTGACATGGCCTTTGTAATACTTTTCTACATATGTCTCTTCAGGCAAGGTAAACAAAAGCAAAAGAAACTGTTAGGACTATACCAAAATAAAAAGCTCTTGTACGGTGAAGGAAACTATCAACGAAACAAAAAAGCTAACTAAGGAACATCAGAAGATACTTGTAAGTGATTTAACTGATAAGGGGTTCATATCCAAAATATATAAAGAGCTTATGTAACTGAACAAACAAACTAGTTAAAAATTGGGCAGAAGACATGAACAGACATTTTTCCAAAGAAGACATACAGATGGCCAACAGACACATAAAAGATGCTCAAGGTCACTATCACGAGGGAAATACAAATCAAAACCACAGATACCACCTTCTATTAGTCAGGATGGCTACTATCAAAGAGAGAAGAAATGGCAAGTGTTGGCAAGGGCATGGGAAAAAAAAGAACCCTCATACCCTCTTGGTGGGAATGCAAATTGGTATAGCCACTGGGGAAAAAAATATGGGGCTTCCCCCCCAAATTAAAAAAAAGTGTGATCCAGTAATTGCAGTACTGGGTATTAACCCAAAGAAACCAAAACCACTAATGTGAAACAATATATGCAACCCTGTGTTCATGGAAGCATTATTTACATCAGCCAAGATAGGAAGGCAAGCCACTTGCCCATATACAGTGGAATATTACTCACCCAATAAAAATGGAATCTTGCCATTCATGACAACATGGATGGATTTAGAGAGTATATTGCTAAGTGAAATAGGTCAGACAGAGAAAGACAAACACCATATGATTGTATTTGTATGTGAGATCTAAAAAACAAATGGACCAAGCACAAACAGACCCATAAATAGGACTGGTGGTTGCCAGAGATGAGAAGGGTGGAAGTTGGGTAAAACAGGTAAAAGGAGTCGGGGGTATAGGTTTCTAGTTATGGAATGAATAAGTCATAGGGATGAAGAATACAGCATATAGGTCAAATAGTCAGTTGCATTGTAACAGCACTGTGTGGTGACAGACGGTAGCTATAGTTGTGTGAGCACAGCATAACATAGAGAATTGTCAAATCACTGTGAAACTCCTGTAACAATGTATGTCAGCTGTACTTAACAAAATTATTAATGTTGCTTCATGACTCAGAAGGGGAATAAATTTCTAATTGGAGAAGTCTCTCACAAGACTTGATATCCCTAACACTCCAGTCCCACTAGGTTCTTTGGTAAACCAAGTCGTCAGTTTTATTACCTATATCTGGTAAGTGTGCTCATCATTCAAGCTAACAACTTGTTGGCCCTTCCTGGAACATATCTCTTCAATGAGCATATTTGAAGCTCCCTCTGTGATCCTTTCTTCAAAGGGGGATTCTAGTCAAGGATTCCTAACTACTTAATAACTATACTGTAGCTGTTACTCTCACAGCAAACTTTCTTGTGGCTAAGCCACAAGAAATTGATCAGTGTCTGGCTTCCTGTTATATCTAAATGATAAAAGATTTCATAGCAGTAACCTTCTTCCCGGTGTGGTTGCATTTATTACTAAACACCTAAAGCCCAGAGATGATGTTTCACTAATTTTGACAGTGAATCATTAATCTACACATCATGACAGGATAAAAGTACCTGATACTAGCTTTCTCTGCCTCCTAATAACCAGTCTCGAGACCAAAGAGAGAGAGTCTTTCAGGAGGCTCTGGGGAAAATTGCCTCCTTCCACCAAAGGGCAAGATTTGATGAAGGGAGGATGGAACTGCCCCTTTCCTGCTTGGGACGTTACTGTTAGAGCACATCATACTTGGAGCTGCTGCAACTGTCTTGTGTCCAAGAGGATGGCGGAGTAGAATGTGAGAGCCTGGCCTCTGAACCAGCCTTGAGGCCAGCTTTATTTTATGTGAGAAACATAAATCCAGATTGTTTATATGGCTTCCAGATTAGTATTCTGTTATTTATAGCCGAAAACTTGCTTTCTTCATTTCACCAAGCTCTTAAAGAAAAGTATCCAATGATTGATGTACTCATTCGGTAAATTTTATTAAATGCTTATCATGAATCAAGATCTTTATGAAAACCATCAAATGAAACAGAGTATGTTAAATGTATTTTAGTTCTGTGGTTAGATATCACATTCATATCTGTGTATTTTCAGATACAAAGCGAAGATCAGTTTCATCTTAGCAGTTTTGCTATTTGCAAAATAAGTTCTTGTAATTGTTGATTTTATAGTTTCAGTTGCCAAACTTGATCAGCTGAGATGAGTTTTGATGCTTTTTTTGTTGTTGTTGGGGAGGAAGAGAAATCTATTGGGAACAAAGGTTCAATTCAGTTAAATCATGTGCCAGGCAGTATACTAGGATTATACTTCTTTCTAGGATTACATTGAGAACTAAGTAATTTTTTAGGATTGCCTTGAGACCCAAGTAATTTAAATGAAGCTTTTGTTTCGAATTTGTTAGCTGACTTCTTAGCAAAACTCAAGCCCTGTTCTGTCTGGAAGTTTACAGTTTCTTTGGGTGGGAGAAATTACTCTGGGCTTTAAGGTCATTCAGTGAATCACTTATTGAAGTTGTAATCCAAGCGGTTACCTAAATTGGATGTCCCATTGATGTGCACTGTCTCTAACACTCTAGTCAGATTTGCATTGCTTCAGGATGCTTGGCATCCCAGATGTAAGCTATGAAGCATATTTTGATTCTAGACCTTTTAGTACCCCCTGCATCTACTGAAAATGAGGAATTCCTTTGCTTAGGCTTCAAAAATTATCTAAAAAGAATGCCTTTATGACAGTGATTTTTTAGGAGAGAGCAGGAAAAGAATTTGGGGGGAGCTTTAGGGTTTTGTGTCTGTTTTGCATTTAGTGGAGAAGCACAAACAAAATAAATCTTTCAGTGATCAGTTTGAGCCAACTTTGTAAAGGGTACTTTATAATAATGGTAAAAAGATAGGAGAGATGGACCCAGTGTACTTCGTAGTTTGTTTTGTAAACTTAATGTCAGTAGGTAATTTGACTCCAGTGCTTTTGGTTGTCCTTTCACTGTGGCTAAATGAGGTATCCCTCAATTGAAAATGTTTGTCTTTTTTTTTTTTTTTTTTAAACAGACAAAGGCAACATTGCTGTGCTGAGGAAAAAAATGAATTGGCTATTAGATTTATTATATATGTCATCATTAAGGGAGTTAAAAAAAACTTTTTTCTCTTGTTTATTCCTTATCATAAGTCATATAGAAAATATTTTCCTTGTGCTTGAAGTCAGATATTTCTGAGTTGTTATACTATTGTGTAATGAACACCAGGCACGGACATATGATGTAGCCAAGAATTAGAAATGTTCTTCCACAATAAAAATAATGCCAAAACTGTATCTTAGAAATGTTGTTGCTGATAATCTTTAACTATTTATGGTATAGTAAGTGAATCTCAGATAAGAATATTAATGTCTTTGAATTTAGAATGCAAAGTGGTCATTATTGTGTTTGTGTATGTATGTATTTTAAATGAAGCAAAAGTTTGGATCAACAAATAGTTGATTCTTAAATACCTTTTTATATGGAATAATTTTAGATTTATAGAAAATTTGCAAAGATAGTACAAACATTTTTTTATTTTCTTCATCCAGATTCCTTGGGACATGTATCAAAGTAAGAGATTAACATGGGTATAGTACTATTGACCACAGACCTCTCTCAGATTTCAGATGCCCTTTTTCTGTTCTAGGATCCAGTTGAGGATCCTGTAATTTCTTTTAGTCACCATGTTTCCTTACTCTTTCATTCTGTGAAAGTCTCCTTATTTTGATGTTTTTGAAGAGTACTGGTTAGATATTTCATAGAATGTTCTTCAATTTGAGTTTGTATATTTTCTCGTGATTTGATGGGGGTTATGGGTTTTAGGGAAAAGCACCACAGAAACGAAATTCTCTTCTCATCAGGGAGGTCCATGATATCAACATGGCTTATCACTGATAATGCTAACTGTAATCATTTGGTTTAAGGTGTTTCCTGCCACGTTTCTCCACTATAAAGTTGCTGTTTTTTCTTTTTATCTATTTTTTTATTCACTAACAACAGCCCACATACAATGTCTGGGGAGGGGGCACTAAGCTTTACTTCCTAGAGTGAGATGTATGTACATAATTTATTTATAATTCTGTAAAGAAGATTTGTCCCTTCTCATTTATTTACTCAATTATGCCAGTATGAACTTGTTGATACTTTTTTCTTTGGGTTATAATTCAGTATTATTTATTTTTGTTGTTGACATTGTGTGACTTTGGCCGGTAGGGTACCTTGCAGGTTGTCTCTTGTGTCCTTTTGGGCTTCCATCTTTTTTTTTTTTTCCTTTTAACTTTCTAGCGGTACAAGATTCTTGTATTTTCCCTACCGCAGCTCTGGACTCAGTATTTCTCTAAGGAATCCTAGTTCTATTTTTTTCAAGAATGCTGTTAGAAACCAAGATTTCGGCACTGACCGTGCTCTGTAGTAGTTTCCTATTAGTGTTTGTACCATGAATGGAGTGGCTTAAACAGTACACATTTATCTGGGGCGCCTGGGTGGTTCAGTGGGTTAAGCCTCTGCCTTCGGCTCAAGTCATGATCTCAGGGTCCTGGAATCGAGCCCCTCATTGGGCTCTCCGCTCAGTAGGGAGCCTGCTTCCCCCTCTCTCTGCCTGCCTCTCTGCCTACTTGTGATCTCTCTCTCTGTCAAATAAATAAAATCTTAACAAAAAAAGTACACATTTATCATTTGCAGTTCTGGAGGTCACAAGTCTGAGTGGCATCCACTGGATTAAAATCAAGGCACTAGCAGGACTGGTTTCTTTCTGTACATTCTGTATAGATTCTTTCCTTGACTTTTCTGGCTTCAGTTGGATGCTCAGTAAATACAGTAAATACAGTAAATCCTTTCTCCACCTTTAAAGTGAGCAAGGACCAGCTGAGTCCCTCTCTCTTTAACATGAGTCTTTTCCTGCTTCCCTTTTCCTCTTTTAAGGACCCCTATGATTACACTGGGCCCTGTAGACTAATCTAGGATAATCTTCTATCTTAATTTCAGCTGATTCTTTTTTGCCATGTCACATATTCACAGTTTTGGGAATTAGGATGTAGACGTCTTTTGTGGGGCTTGTTATTCTGCCCACCACATGCTAGTTGTTACCGACCCTGTCAGTGTGCAGAGCTAGTAATGTACTTACTGAGGAATTCATTTTCCATAGGGATGGATTTCTTAGATGGCAGTTCATCTAGAAAATTGAATAAATGGCAAATCTTGTACAGTATGAAAGACAGGTTTTAGTCCCACAATAGGGTGAACTAAAAAATTACAACCAAGGAGACTGATCTTGCTAACAAAAGATGTCAGTAACTAGGTATTTCTTCAGTGCCAAGCAACACTTTCTACTCTCCGCAGGTAGGTATGATAATCTCTTTGTGGAGTCTATGAAATTTGCAATGAGGGTTGTTTTTATCTTGGAAGTTAATCAACTTAGAAGAGGGATATAGACAGCATTATATAATATAAAATGTTGAATTCAAAGAAGATAGGGCTTAGGGTTTCCCCAACTTTGTGTAGTGTTTAGCACCCTGACCTGGGTTGAAATTTTAAGGAATAACTACTTGTTCTGGATTTATATGTAAATAATTGTTATGCATAACTACACCCTCAGTAAATACAGTATTTGTTCATGATTGCTGTGATTTAAGTTTATACAAAAATGTGCATCTGTTTATATCACTCATTCTCATTTAATAGAGGCCTATGGATAGCATTTCCTTGATTGCATTCATACCCTCTATTCAGCATTGAAAATGAAGTAAAGAGAACAGTTTTTCTGTTCCACATTGCATTTGGTTTCTGGTGTCACGTGTATAGTGCCATAGTAGATACTATATGAATTAATGACTACATGGACAACAGGGAGACATCAGATCAAGTTATCTTTAAATCCAGTTTTTAGAGCACTAGGTGAGCAGTGCAGATATTTTTACGATTCCCTTAACTATATCCATTTACGCTAAAATGAAAAAAGAAAAAAATGTATAAAGAGTTTTTTTTTTTTTTTTTAAAGATTTTACTTATTTGTTGGGGGGAGGGGGCAGGAGGGGAGGGAGAGAGAAACCCAAGTAGACTCCTTGCTGAACACAGAGCCCACCACAGGGCTTGATCTCACAACCCTGAGAGCAGACCTGAGCCTAAACCAAGAGTCAGACGCTTAACTGACGACACCACCCAGGAGCTCCAAGAGCTTACTTTTTTAAAAAAAAGATTTTATTTATTTATTTGGCAGAGCAAGGGAGCACAAGCAGGGAGAGTGGCAGTGGGTGAAGGAGTAGCATGGGGCTTAATCTCAGGACCCTGGAATCATGACCTGAGCCAAAGGCAGACAGTTATGCACCTGAGCCACCCAGGCACCCCAGAGCTTACTTTTTTTAATTAGAAAGAATGCATAATGTCAAAAATAATCAGGGTTTTTGTTGTTGTTATTTTGTTGTTGTTTTGAGAACTCAAAAACTTGATAAAAGAGAATTTAAGCCAAGGAAAACCAGGTTCTAAAGTTATGCAATAGTTTTCAGCAATAGAGTACACTCAGGGATTACTCCTGTCTGCTTTGAAGAGAAGGCAATGTTGATAACTTCAATGAGGTTTTAGAAAGAAAACAGTGGTAACAGAGTCATGCCAGCATCCACAGAATCTGTCTTTATAAACCTGCCAGACTCCCAGCCCTTGTTTGAGAAATTCAGGTGATAGATGGACTGTCTTCCAGTGGAAAAGTTTGGGGGGAAAAAAAACAAAACACCAAGTAATACAGATGAGTTTCAGAGGACAGGATCAGTTGCCCAGTTATTTTTCCAGCCATAGATGTATGAAATAGATATCACAAAAATATATGTTTGAGGATCTCCACAATGTTAAGAAAACTCTGGGTGTTGCTTTAAACACAAAGTATCCATTGATGGCAATGACATGGACAAAGAAATTCACTCTGAATTTGTTCTAATGATTTTTATGAAAGGGAGAAAAATGTTTAAGCTCAAGGGAGTAGAAAAGATTCAAAAGCATAAGTGATGTATAAATGGATATGAGAAGACAGAGGCACAGAGGGGAAGAATCATCTTCAGAGGAGAGATTCAAGAGCTAGACTAATGCAGCCATTTTACTTCCCTTTCTGTGATTTCTGAAACACACAGACTATTCAGAAAAGTTTCATGGCACAACCCCAGAGGTCTTGCTACTGTAGCTCCCTTCCCCCAGGGAAGCAACAGATGGTCTCACTTGGAATGGACACATACCTTCTACCTCTCAGTATTGCTCAGTCTAGAACATTCTTTATACATAGGAAGACAATTTAGACTTAACATTTGTGGAAAATGTACCATTTTAAGGGGAGTCTAATATTAAAAAATGGGAAGTTTAATCTCTGAGGAATACATAATTCCCCTAGGAGAACTTAAACTATGTTTACCTACTAATTTTAGAGAGATTCAAGTACATATTGCCGAGAGACTGTTTGGTGACTGGTTACTTTGGAGCCAAACTGCTTGTGTCTGAAACTGGGCTTTATCACTTATTTGCTCTTTGAGTTGCAGTGTGCCTCAGTTTCCTCATCCATAAAATAGGACAGTTTACCTAATTCATAAGGTTGTCTCGTGAATTCATTGAATTAATGAAAAATGCCTTGAATAGTATCAGGCACATAGCAACCATTCAATAATTTTTTAAAAAAAATTTTTAAAAAAATTTTAAAAAAAATTCTATTTTTTTTATAAACATATAATGTATTTTCAATAAGCATTTTTATTAAAATTGTTAACCCTTTGGGGTGCCTGGGTGGCTCAGTGGGTTAAAGC
Organism: Lontra canadensis; assembly: GCF_010015895.1. NCBI lineage: Eukaryota > Metazoa > Chordata > Mammalia > Carnivora > Mustelidae > Lontra > Lontra canadensis. Next base: position 114,858 of record NW_022631292.1, on the reverse strand, counting down.
CTCTGCCTTCAGCTCAGGTCATGATCTTAGGGTCTTGGGATCGAGCCCCGCATCGGGCTTTCTGCTCAGCGGGGAGCCTGCTTCACCCTCTCGCTCTGCCTGCCTCCCTGCCTACTTGTGATCTCTGTTTGTCAAATAAACAAATAAAATCTTTAAAAAAAATTTGTTAACTCTTCATATTTGTCATAACTTATATTTTTTGTTGTTTGTTCTAACAGTTGGCTGCTATAAAAAGAACCAATTGGGGATGCCTGCATGGGTCAGTCGGTTAAGAGTCTGACTCTTAATTTGGCTCAGGTTATGATCTCAGGGTCCTGAGATGGAGCCCCGCATTGGGCTCTGCATTCAGCAGGGAGTCTGCATGAGATGCTCTCTCTGAAATAAATCTTTAAAAAAAATTGAAATCCTAAAAATTAAGGAAACACTTGCTGAAATAAACTGTTAGTAGACCAGACTGAGAATCAAATTAGTGAGGCGAATGATCAAACCAGTGGATTTTCCTTGAGCACAGTGTCATTTGAAAGAGATGAAAAGTATGAGAGGACAGGCCAGAAGTTAACAGCTAGCTAGTTAACCTAAGTTCCAGATAGACAGAGAGAATAAAGAGGACAGTAATGTATTTTCTTAACTAATGGAAGAAATATCCCCAGTGTTAAAAGAAAGACTCATATTAGAAGAATGCAACAACTGCTGAGCAGAATTTTTTTTTTTAAAGATTTTATTTATTTATTTGACAGAGATCACAAGTAGGCAGAGAGGCAGGCAGGAGATGGCCGGGGGTGGGGGGGCAGAGCAGGCTCCCTGCTGAGCAGAGAGCCTGATGTGGGGCTCAATCCCAGAACCGTGGGATCATGACCTGAGCTGAAGGCAGAGGCTTAACCCACTGAGCCATCCAAGCACCCCTGCTGAGCAGAATTAATGAAAAAATCCCATGCCTAGACTCACACGGGGAACATTCCATGAAACCAAGAGTAAAGAGAAAATCATGCAAGCTTCCAGAGAGGGGAAAAGATTAGGTTATCTACACAGATCAGATTGATGTCAGATGTCTTAGCAGCCCTATCAGATGATGGAAGACCGTGGAAAAATAGCTTTGAAATTCTCAAGGGAAAATGATTTGGAATTTCAAATTTTGTTTTTAGCCAAACTGGCCTCCAAAAACTTGAGAACAAATAAATACATTTTAGGAATGCAAAGATTCAAACATGTTTTGAAAGGAATTCCTTCAGGAGGACTAACAGAAGACCATAAGATAAAAGAAACAGTGATAAGGAAGCCAGTCAAGTCCAGGCAATTAAAATTATTTCTGTGAAGCATAAGGAATGTGTGAGTAATAATAATAACAACTTTGGGGGAACTATTGGATGATTTATGCAAATTTGGAAAAGCACAAGAGGAAAGCATAGGTTTTTGGGGAGAGGATCATTGTTTAACTCAATGTTGATAGAAGTTTAAATGTTTGTCAAAAATGAAAAGTTGGAAAAAATTTCAAGGATGTCCATTAAAAGAACAAAATGGGGTGTATAATTTCCAAACCACTAGAGTAGGAGTTAGCAAACTGCTCCATAAAGGGCTAGGTACTAAATACTTTAGGCTTTGTGGGCAATACCATCTCTCTGCCACACCTGTGCCGCTCTGTGGCTGCGGCTCAGAAGCAGCCATAGACAGTCTCTGTAACATGTAGGTGTGGCTGAGCTCTAATCAAACTTTGTTTATAAACATAAAATTTGAATTTCATATAATTTTCTTAGATTACAAAGTACTCTTCTTGACTTGTGGTCTATTCAGAGACAGTGGGCTCGGTTTGGTCCATAGTTTGTTGACCCCTGCATTAGAGAACAAAGAAAGGGGGTGGAGAAAACTTAATAATTTCAGCTAAAGACAGAAAAGGGGAAAAAGATGGGCAGAAATCATGAAGTCTAACAAACATGAAACATTAATGATGTTAGTAAAAGAAACAGCAGTTCCCCTAATAATGTGAATGGAATAAACTTTTCCATTAAAGACAGATTCTCAGATTGGGTGCTTTCTAAATGATAATAGGTCATGGTATAACAGAACAGGGCTACCTGAAGTATCATTCCCATAACAGTGCCAGTTAGCAAACTGTGACCCAACCATCTTGAGAGAAGGGAGCAGGAAAGAAGAGTACTTGGAAACTTTTATAGTGTTGTGATATTGTTAACAACTTCCAAGTGTGTGATCATTGTTCTAGTAATTCATTTTATTGCATTTTACAAAACTGTTAGTCAGTAATGGTTTAGAGATTAAAACTGCTTTGAGAAGCAATAGTAGAGAATATGATGTCAAATGAAGTAGATCCATATGTGTATATGATAAATGAAAACAAATCACAGAACAGTATATAAGATACGATTTTAAGTGTTTTTTTTTAAGCACCAATTGTATATGTAATGAATTTTTAAAAATGCAGAACAATTCATATCAAACTGCTAACTGTGGTTCAACTAAAGAGAAATGATGATTGGGCTTGAAGGACATGGAGTATTTTCTTGTTTGAATCTACATACTTTTGTATTGTTCGACTTTTTTTTTACTTTTTTTTAAAGCAGTATGTTTTCATTTATTGTGGAATGGTTCTTAAACATTTGATTATTTAAACGAACGATCTCATGGTCCTTTCAATACTTGGCAATTGAATATCCATATGGAAAACAAGGATCTTAGCCTCTGCCTCACACGATATACAAAAATTATTTTTAGATGGATTATGAAACAAAATGTGAAAGTTAAAGCACTAAAGCTTCTAGAAGAATACATGGAATAACGTCTTCAGAAATTGGAGTAGGCAAAAATTTCTTTAAAAAAAAAAAAAGTTTGTCAGAGAGATCGCGCACAACCAGGGGGGCGCTGCAGGCAGAGGAAGAAGCAGGTTCCCCACCAAGCAGGGAGCCTGATGCAGACATATTCCAGGACTCCAGGATCATGACCTGAGCAAAGGTAGATGTTTACCCATCTTGAACCACCCAGAGGTTCCCTAGGCAAAAATTTCTTAAACAAGACACAAAAAGCATGAGTCACAAGGACACAACTTGTAAATTGGGCTTCATTAGTATTAGATGTTAGGTTCATAACAAGACACTACTAAGCCTCAGACTGAGAGACGATCTTTGGCATATTAGGTCTTTGAAACCTAGAATTATATATATATTTTCTGTGTCTGTGTGTGCAGAAAGTTTGGAGAGGCACTTCACAAAAAAAAAATCAGTGGCTGTTTTGCATATGAAAAGGCTCTCAGTCAACATCATTAATCATAAGAGAAATGCAAACTCACACTATTATCCGTGGATTAGAATGGCTAAAATTGGGGTGCCCGGGTGCCTCATCCAGTTAAGTATCTGCCTTAAGCATAGGTCGTGATCCCAGGGTCCCAGGATTGAGCCCCAAGTCAGGCTCCCTGTCCAGCAAAGAGTCTGCTTCTCCTCCTGGGTCTGCCTGCTGCTCCCCCTGCTTGTGCTCTCTCTGTCAAATGAGTAAGTAAAATCTTAAAAAAAAAAAAAAAAGAATAGCTAAAATTAAAAGATCCCATAAGATCTAGTGTTGGCAAGGCATAGATAGATAGTTAGGAACTCACCTGTTGGTGGTGGGTGTGTCAGTTGGTATAATCACTTTGAGAAAAAAAAAAAAAAAAGGCTGTGTACTAAGTCTGGGCATATATAAATCCTGTGCTGTAGCTGCTTCATTCCTGAGTATTCACTTAAGAAAAGTAGGTGTTTTTGCTCAACAAAAGATACAAGAACAGCCATGCTAACTTTATTCCTAATAACCAAGAAATCTCTCCATCAGCAGTACAAATAAGCTGGGGTATATTCATCTAATTGACTGTTACACAGCAATGCATAGAAAATACTGCTACCTATAATTACACGGATGAATCTCATTGACTGAAATTGAGCAAAAGGAGCCAAAGATGAAAGAATACCTACCATGTGAATTCATTTGTATGCTTTATGATGAAAGAAGTCAAAATAATGGTTTCCTTGGGAAGCGGGGGACAGAGGCGGTAACTCACTGGCAGGGGGGCAAATGGGAATATTCTGGGATGCTGGAAATGTTCAGCACCTTTATCTGGATGGTGGCCACATGTTATTAAGTTCTACACCTACATACTTAATATCCGCACACTTTAGCTTACACCTCAGTAAAAATGGGCGTCTCAGTCGGTTAAGTGTCCAAGTCTTGATTTTGGCTCAGGTCATGATCTCAGGGTTGTGGAATTGAGCTCCACACCAAGCTTCACAGTCAATGGGTAGTCTGCTTGGGATTCTCTCTTCTTCTCTCTCTCAAATAAATAAGTCTTTTAAAAAAATGATTTAAAAAAGAAAACCCCAACTCAGGTTTTACCTTCTGTTATGAAATTGTGTCATTATCCTTTGCCAAATTTTTAACATACTCAGGGGCTTTTTTTCCTAGGTCTTACATTCTTTTCCATTTGTCTGTTTCTGTAGATGCATTGTTCTGGCTTACTCATGGTTGCTTTATAATACATTTAATAGTTAATGGTGTGAGTCTCTCCTACTCATTCTTTTGTTTCAAAATTATCTTGGATATTTTCACTTCTTTATTATTATAGATAATTTTTAGACTCAAATAGCCAAATTCTCATACACCCTCATGCCATTGGAATTTTGATTGTAATTATATGAAACTAATAATTTAAAAATTTGGAGATGATTGGTATTTGGGTCAAAGTTCAGAAACGTTGTGTTTCTCACCATTTCCTCCCAGTTGTCTTCATGTGATGCCTACAGGTTATTTTTATTTTTGTACATTTTTGTTTTACTACTGTGACTGGGAACTTTTTGGTTACATATTTATGTTCCTTGATGTAATAGTATTATTATAACTTCTTAATCTCAATAACGGTAATAGTTATTATTTACTGACACTTTGTGCTAAGCAGTCTTACTTCTTACAACAATCCCTATCGGGTAAATACTACCTCCGCATTGTGCTAATTTTTACATTTGGGGTCAGTGAGGGACAAAGACTGAACAGCTGTTTTGTGGCAGAGCTATGATTCTAACCCAGGCAGTCTCACTCCAGAGCTACGCTGCTTACAAACACTGTGGGCCTAGGTGTCCTCAGGTGAAGCGAGAGAGACGAGTAGGAAGGCCAAGTGTGGGGATCAAGTCTAACACTGATGGATATGACTGACAGTACAGTGGGTGAGTAGTAATTGGTTATATAAGCACAAGACCTATACTAAAGTGGATTGTCGAGTGTACCTTCATTTATATTTGTAGACTACAGGATTCTAGTTTGGACTTATTCAAATCAAATCGTCTTACAATTTTTTAAGTGATTAACGAATGATTTTATGATTATTTTATATATTCCCAGGGTGCCATTGTATTTACCAAATGATGATGGTTACTGTTTTAGTTGTGTTCTTTGTTTGCAAGGAGCTATCACTTACTCCCTCTAGTTGAAACAGTGGAAGTATATTGTAAAGATACGCATGGCCGTAAGGGAGACGGACTCCTATGGGTATCCAAGAGATGGATCCATAGACCGGCCAGCATTTGTGGAGACTAAAAATGTCTTCTGTTCCAGATTAAAATCAGCTATAGGCATCTCAGCAGCAAGATTTTAGATCTTTCCTGCAATGTGCTGTTTTTATCTTCCCTCAACTGCTGCTGGCATATTATCTGCCATCTTGTCCATCTGTTTACTTTCATATTGCCAGTGTATTTTCTCCATGGTCCCAGGTAAAATTTCTGACAGATCATTTGATTGGCCATCATAGTTATTGTGTTTGGGCCAAGTGTCTCATGCTTTATAGACTACAGAACAGACTATAGGTTGGCTGAGTCAACTTTACCAGTAGTTCAAGTCATTTCTGGCCAGGGAGGGATGGCTGGTTAGGTGAAACATGGCTCATCTAAAACGACCTCCTTCAGTGTTCAGTAGCAAGGTTGATTTGCCCTAAATATAAAGGAAACGTGTTCACAGTATATATTCTGGTTAATGTGTTTAGTACCCATTACACCTTTTCCCTTTTAAATAAAATCTAAAGAAGTGGCTAACTTTGAAAATAGCAATTGCATTTATAGGTTGAGTAGTACAGAAGGGGAAATACTTGACATTAGAACAATCTCTTGCTTACTGTTTGGTAAGCCTGATAACATGTTGTATATCTCTTGTAGATATCTTGTTTAAAATGTCTGGTTAGGATCATTAAAACTGGAGGAGTTACTGACAAATATTAGGGAAGTTTTTTTTCCTGGTTATTTTAATAGCTGGGTTTGACTTGAAAAGAGGTTTTTGAGAATTTTACAAACCCATGAATTTAACAAGAATATTTTCTGGTGTATGTATTACTTAACCCAAGATCAGTGCTGAACTTAAGGTATATCATGAGATCCTTATTAGGATAATAGATAATTCATGATAAAAAATTGAAAAATTCAATAATATGTGGATATTAACAATAAAATTATACGTAACTATTTGTTAAATTGATTCTAGGTTGGGCCATGCAGGCTGCTGCCTATATCTTCATTCATAGGAAATGGAAGGATGACCAGAGCCATTTTGAAGACATAATTGATTATTTTTGTGATATCCGTGAACCACTGCAACTCCTCCTATTCCCAGAAGGGACTGATTTCACAGGTAGGTAGCCTGGGATTGATTCACAGAATTTTAAAACATGAAGGAACTTAGAAATCACTTAGTCTAAACTTCTGTTCTTCAGATGAAATCAGTGAAACCAGTAAGATTAAGGGTCTACCACTAAGGTTATTCACTCTGAATCAGTAGCACACCAGAGCCTAGAATTCCTGGTTTCCAGACCATAGACTTTATGATGGGCAACTCCAAGAGGTTAATATTATTTACACTTGCCATCCTAGAGCTTTGTATTTTAAGTCACATTATATAAGTGTCAGCCTTTTACTTTTATATAATTTCTTACAATTTTTATGGAACCACAAAATTAAACCCCCAAATAGCCAGTGAAATCTTACGAAGAACAAAACGTCATTTTAAAATTCCCTTCCTGGGCACCTGGGTGGCTCAGTGGGTTAAGCCTCTGCCTTAGGCTCAGGTCATGATCTCAGGATCCTGGGATCGAGGCCCGCATAGGGCTCTATGCTCTGCAGGGAGCCTGCTTCCTCCTCTCTCTCTGCCTGCCTCTCTGCCTACTTGTGATCTCTCTGACAAATAAATAGATAAAATCTTTAAAAAAAAAAAAAGAAAAGAAAAGGGTATAATAGTAACCAGTTTCATTTATTGTTGTTTTAAGTTAATATGTTGCCTTTCTCTGGGTATTTTAAAGCCTTATCTCTAATTAAGCAGGAAAGGCTTTGTCCTGTCTTCAAGAAAATTCAGCCTCCACTGAGTTGTGGAGAGGACACAGGAGGACATATTTAAGACTTTTCTACTTTCCTAGATATTAAACTATATATATATATATATAGGCCAAGATGCCACTGGATCTCAAGGAATTCTTTAAAAATAAAAAGGAAATACAGTCTTTTATCCTTAATCGGTGGTTCTCACACTTTTTTTTAAAACACGGGTCGTTTTTGTGGATGAAACTGCCTATTGCAGTCTGGAATTTAAGACAGATTGAAGAAGTGTTGTGGTTGAATATTGGCAGGGTGGGATAAGCTTGGACAGGAAGCAGTTCTGTGGAATCCAACTCAAAAGATCAAAATTCTAAAACTGTTAATTCCCTGGTTACTTCAAGAAAGATACAGCAGAATTTGAGAAGGATCTGGTAGATAAAGTTCTGCTGTACAAGAGAAGACAGACTGAAGCAGGGTAGAACTGAAGTCTAAAAATTGCAAATAGGGGTGCCTGGGTGGCTCAGTCATTAAGCAGTTAACTGCCTTTAGCTCATGTCACGATCCCAGGATCCTAGGATTAAGCCCCCCACTAGGCTCCCTGCTTGGCCTGTTCTCCCCCTCCCATTCACATTGCTTGTGTTCCCTCCCCTGCTATGTCTCTTTCTGTCAAAAAAATAAATAAAATCTTTAAAAAAAATCACAGTAGTATGGAGGGCTAGAATATGAACCTGTCTTCCAAATCCTTGATACCAGATGGAGGCAAATGAGAGCTACTGAGAAGGACAACCCTTAGAGCTTCAGAGGGGAGAACATACCAGTTCTCTGTGTACATAATAATTTATGGAACCCAGTACCTACAAAGAGTTCAAGATGAAAAATACAAACTACACAACTATTTAAGTGAATGGGTAACTAAGCCATACTCTGCTACTGAGGAAAATTCAGGTATTTTGGGAAACATTTACTGTTAGGTCCATGGTCAAAGGAATGAGACTGATACAAAGCGAAGTTCGTGAAGCAAAGCTTTTTTTCTCGCCAGGCATCAAGAATCAAACTGACGACTGTTTGGGGCCACCTCTTACAGAGAGGGCGACCCCTCCCTGCCTTACAGACTAACTTTTATAGAGCAAAGGCGATGTGGTTGAGCCTCGCCACACACAGGTGGCCAGTGAGATTGTAACACACAGAGAAAGCTGCACAGTTAGGCTAGGTCCCACACAGGTGTACAATTGAATTACAGTTCACCCCATAGTAGCTGTTTGAACTAGCCTATCACCTTGGTCAGAATTGGCACCCAAAAGGTGGGGCCCACACTCCTTGGTAGCTAGGGAGTCAGTATGCGCGCCCCATTGATTGGATGTCTCCACCTGGCCCGACTCATCCCTGCCTTAGGGCTGTTATCTCCACCTGACCTGACCTGCCCTTGTATTTGGGCTCTGTTATCAGGGACTAGTTGACCATATTTTACTGGTTTCCCAGACTTGTTTTTAAGTAAGCCCCCTGGGGGGGCGGTGGGCAGGGTCAGTTTAAGTTTTACTGTATAAACAACAAAATGGCTGTTCAACCGAGGTGGAGCGGCTCCGGCTAAACGGGCCCTTACATTTACCATTGATACAAGGAAGAACTCTTTGACTTAACCGTTACACGTGGAACTGAACTAAATGAATCATGGCAATTTTTGTTGAATAATATGATGTACTAAAATATATGCTTACTATATAGGTTTGATTTTTATAGTGAGGATTCTAAAAGTACTTGGATCACAGAGGATAATACTGAGGATAATATTGGCTGCATATTGTTTAAGCTTGAAAATATAGGTTGTAAATTAATTGATTCCTAGAGCTCAAATATCACTAGGAAGTTCTGATGGACAGACAGCTGTATTTAAATCTTTTATTACTAAAGAATATATAATACTTAAATTTGGCTGTTGAAATACCAGCTGTATTATAGAAAGTAATTTACTGAGATGATATATGGATTGATATTTGTGAATGCCAAAGCGGACACTAAAGAATGACACCTTTGGATGTTATTTAGTAATTAAGAGCTAATGGAAAAAAAGCTCTGGATTACTGCTACTTTTTGGCATATGAGTGTTAAAATGTTTATATATTAGCTCTTCAAAGCCTCTAAAATTTATATTTAAAACTTTTTTCGGTCTATTTTTTCCTCAAGTGTCTTTTTTACGTGATGAACTTAACCTCTAGTGGCATATTTTCAGGGTCCAGAGTACTCACCATTACATGATGTAGTTGGATATTTTTTAAGTTAAAATGGTATTTACATTTTAAAGCCAACTTTCAAAAGCTAGATTGTTTGCCAAATAGAGAAAACAGATCCTGAAGCTTTCAAAAGGTTTCGTTTTTGTTTTTGTTTTAAACAGGATTATACAGGTAGTTGTAATCCGGGGTAAATGATTATCTTTGTTAATTCAAGGGTGTTTTAATTTTACCACAGTTAACTTGAAACTTGGGATTTTTAAGCCCAAGGGGAATGTTCTGTAACCCTCTTTTAAATTCTGAGTCCAACTTGCTTGCACATTTTCAAAGTAGGGTGTTTAAATATAACTTTACATATATTTTATCTTTATATGCTATTGTTGGTTTAATTTTTTGGGGGGGGCTATGGAAGTCATATATGTGAACTTGGGAAATTTAGAAACATAGAAAAGAGCACAAAAATTGCTGTAATTCCACTGCCCGTAAATAAACACTATTACAAATTTGGCCCATTGCTTTTTGATCATTTGGTCACAAATGCATGCATGTGTGCACACACACATGTGCATAAGCACACACATACAGTTTTAAACAGTTGTAAAAAAGAATTATACATTTCTTTGCACTTAATGTTATATTATCTTTCCTACCATTATTTATTCTTACAAAACATGTGTTTCGAAGGCTGGGCAGTTCTAGATTATATTGGTTTATTGGGTATGGTTGTCTAGAAAAAACAGAACCAACGAGATGTGTGTGCATATATGTATGTGTATGTACTTGTGTTTGTGGAGAGTTTGAGATTGAGAGAAATTGAGACGGGAGTTGAGGATTTATTTTAAGGGGTTGGTTCACATGATTGTGGAGGCGTGGCAAGTCAAAAATCTGCAGGTTAAGTTAGCAGGCTGGGGACCCAGGGAAGAGTAACAGTTTCAGTCAGGGGGCAGTCTGGTACAGAATTCTTTCTTGCCGGAGAAGCTTAGTCTTTTTCTGTTTAAGCCTTCAGGTGATCAGATATGGCTCACTCACATTATGGAGAGTAATCTGTTTATATAAAGTCTTCTGATTTAAATAATCTCATTGGAAAATACCTTCACAGAACATCTAGACTAATGTTTGACCCAACTATCTGGGTACTCTGGCTATGCCAGTTTGATACATAAACTTGATCGTAACAATTGGTATACTGTAATTTTGAGTTCTGTTTCTGTGATTGGGAAAGGAAAGCTTTTCTGGGTTTTAACAATTGTAATGCTACATGTAATTAAACACTCTTGTACATAAAACTTCATTTAATAAATGTAATAAATGAGTGCCCTGAAGCTTTATATATAAAACAAAGCCCCTACTTTCATGAAGCTTACATTCTATGAGGAGAGTAAAAACACCAGTCAGTTAACAAAAATGGGTCATATATTCATAAATGCTGTGCAGAGAAATAAAGCAAAATAAGGACAGGGAGAGGAGTTGATAGAGCACAGAGTACTCTTTTATATAAGGTGGTTAAAAGAAGCCCCTTAAATTTCTGTGTAAGTAGAGACTAATTGAACAAAGCAGAAAATGTTGCAGGTGTCTGGGTACAGGGCATTCTGGGTAGGGGAAAGAACATCTGCACAGACCCTAAAGTGAAAACATGCCTAGCTGATTGGAGAACACAGATTGGCCAGTACTGTCTTCAGAGCAGATGGGAGTGCTGGCATTGGAGTGTTACCAGTAGTGAGCTGACAAGACAGGAGGCTGTGGTCAGAAAGAGGGAGGCTAGTGCAGTCTAATAATCAGAGTCTGGGGATGGGTAGATGAAGTGGGGATAGGAGGAAAAATCTGTATCTCTGTGTTTGTCATTATTATCTCTACCTCCCCACATTGTGACTGTATGTTTTTAGTACTTGTGCGCCCATTCTACAGCAGCGTTCAGTTTTGTCTTCAGATCCCTAAAGTCTGTGATGAACTGGAAGAGGAAACTGAAGAGTAGTTAACTGCTTATCTTTGTCGTGTCCCTAGGATTCCTCATTCCGTGGAAGGACCTTCTAGCTGTCTATCAAATGCTGTTTTGGAGTCCCATGTCCAGGATATTCTCCTCAAATGAACATGAGAGGAGCTGTTCCTTTTTTCATGTTTACAGCCTGTACTTTTGCCGGGGACTGTGAATATTTAGTTCTTTAATTCTCAGTTCTTCAATTAAAAAATAGTATGACACCTTTTAGAGGCATGTTCTTTGAATATTTTAGTGTTGTGGCATCCATATATGGTTTTTTGAGGTTTGAGGACTCCGTGATCTTAAATTTATTCCTAAGAAGGTTGGGTTTATATAGAGAAAGTTTTTTTTCTTGTGACTTGGAATAGGCTATAAATTTCAGGATGCAGCTGAGAGTTGCAGATTCTAACATCTGCTGTCATCAGAAGGTATTTCATGATCTCTCTCAGCAGTTGAGGCCAAATTTCTGAACACTACTTTTTCCAAATATATTTGCTGAATAATGGGTTTGGTTCTTCTTGGAAGTTATAAAGTTACCTCATGGAGTGGAAAAAGAAGTTTTTGCCAGCAATTGGAACATATACTTGACTCTGTAACTATATTCAGCCAAACCATGTTCAGATGTTTGTACATGCTGTGCTAATCATGTGCCCATTCTGTTGGGGAGTGGTTTTGGTTAGTAATATTAGCATGCTGTATGCCTGAGCAAGGCAGACATTTCACTTTGCATTGAAGCCCTAAATTACTGGGTTAAAAAAAATTGTTGAGTTGATATATTTGATATATTGGCTATTTATTTTTTCTGGTTGTCCTGGTCCTTACATTTTATTAGTATCTTAGTTTTATTAGCATCTTTCAGTATTTCATTTTTTATTATGCGAAGACTATTTTATGAAAATTTTAGTTTATTCACATTTGATTTGTATTTCAGTTTTTGTTGTACATTGACTACTCTATGAAATCCCTTAAATAATTTAAAAAATTTCAATATGAATTTCAGGAAACAGTTATAAAAAGTCCTATTAATGCTTTATTATAAAAATTTCAAAATTCCAAAAACTCTGTGATCTTTGTTAGGAACCAAAGTGTTTATATCTTCTCAGTCAACTCATATATGCTATATTCAGTAATTACAGATGAATTAACTGCCATTTTATCAAAAAAATTTTCCACTATTTTCTTATCTCACTTACATTCTCTTCTTTTATGGCTTCTCATAGTCTTTTGTTTTGTTTAGAAAACAGCAAGGCTCGAAGTAATGAGTTTGCTGAAAAGAATGGACTTCCGAAATACGAGTACGTCTTACACCCAAGAACTACAGGCTTTACTTTTGTGGTAGAACGTCTAAGAGAAGGTAAGCACCCATCTCAGAAGGCTGTTTTTATGTTAAGTGGCAATAATTGTTAAACTTTGTATGTAGCCCTTCAATATTTTACAAAGTATGGCTTTTTTCTCAAGATAGAAGATACTTTGTTCTTACACGAAGTTGATCCCATGAGCTAAAATGTCTTATTATGTATTCTTTAGAAATATCAGAGATATCCTTAAAAAATTTTCCTCCTCTCAGAATAGACATTCCATTTTTAAATTTTTCTCAAAGCACCAAAACTTTCTCGAAAGTATCTTAATACTATGCTGTTGTTCTGTATAGCTTAAAAAGTGTTTATGAATTTTTATTCCACTTACTCCAACAAATGATTCTGGTTAGTAGGAAGGCAAATACTACCTCTGTTTTCTAGTTAAGCAGAACTGACATCCAGGGAGGTTAGTAAATTTCTGTAGCTGAGGGAGAGAATGGCATTCTTCTGCTCCCAGTTTGTAGCTCATACTACTACTCACACTTCTCAAGAGCAGTGTCTGTTGACAGGCATGTCAGGATGAGGTGATGCTATTGATGGTATCACATCCATTTAAACATGTACATTTTCATATTTTTTAGGTAAAACAATATACATCTTATTTGTATGTTTATATATTGCTCCATACATATGTTGAGACAAAAAACATATATGAATATATATGGAAAAGGAACTATCCAGAAACATGCTGAAGTGTTACTGATTTTATAAGAATGATTTAAAGCTCAGAGTCACCTAGTGCAAGAAAAATCTTTTTTTTTTTTTTGCATGTTTGTGCTCTCCACTCTGATTTCTACCAAGCCATACTGTATGATGATGACATCTATGACAAATTGTCACCCTCCTCTGATAACTGCTACATTGTCATAAAAAAAGTTGCACTTCCTTATGTAAGAAAAGCTGTAAATTTCTTGGGTCTTTCTCTAAGTAGCATCAGTGTTGTTCCTTTAGGGTTTAATAAACTTTAAGATACAAAGTACAGCCAGGCTGAAACACCTTTACAACTAAGTACCCATGATTTACAAAAAATGTATAGTCAATCCAAAATTGCATTGCTAGAGTAAACGGAAAACGTTATCCCTATGAGTTTGGCTTGCTCTTGAAATTCTGTGGTCATAACTGGTATGAAATGGACATGTGGGCTTGATGGTCTTATTGCCCGTGAATACTGAGTGTCCATCTACCCAGTGAAGCCCCTGAAGAACATAGTTCTTCCTGCCTGTGGGATGGGTCAGGGAGGCACTGAGACATTGAAGGGATGTTTTTTGTTGTTGTTGTTTTGTTTTTTTTTAATGTGGTACCGCTTAACTGTGGCATCCAGCTTAGGCTCACCCTTCTTGTTCAACAATATGTTTTCTATTTTCTCACTAATCTGATAGCTTATAGTATTTAATGATTTCTTTAAAGGTATTTCTGACATCATGGAACACATTCATCTACTAGATTTCTCTGTAAACACAAGCATGCTATTGGAACACATCTTTTACTAATAAAGATCTTCCTAAATGCAGGCAGGATACTAGATTATCTTATCGTGGATAAGGATGTATCTATAGACCTCTCTGTTCTAAAATCTGGAAGATATTTTAGAAGCAAGTTGATTTATAACTTCGGGGAATGTGTGTTACTTAGTCATCATCACTCAAAATACTAGTCAACAACCACAGTGTGTACTTTTTCCTGCTAGAACTGGCAGCTCTTTCCACCCCCACCCCACTGATTCCACCCCCCACATATCAGTAAAAAAAGAGAAACACAGTTAGATGATTCTATTTACTTCAGTTAGAAAAGTAGAATATATTATACACTATAGTAAAGAAATAGGATTATTATGATTATAATAGTAGTAACAGCTAACATTTACTGAGCCTTTACTAAGTACCGGACATTGTGCTAAGTATTTTATATGCATAAGGTCAATTAATCCTGACAAGAACCATGCATGGAAGTTACTGTTACTAATAATGAACTTGTAGGGCAAAACTGAAGCAGAAACTGAGGTGAGGAAGCTTGTCAGAGTTACTGGACTCTGGTTCCTCTGACTGAATATCCCCTCTCTTTCTACTCTAACTTGGTGCCTCTTGTATTTGTAGTATGATTTTAGTTAACAATCTCCAAATCATAAAGCACTTTTGTAACAATAGTAAACTGGTTGGTTTTCCTCAAAAAAGAGCTTTAAAAAGGAAAAAAGAAAAAAAAAAAGGAACTAAGGGTCCAGATCGTGGAGGGATGGTGGTCCCAAAGGAGGAGGTTACGGTTCTGCCTAAGATTAGGGTATCAGACACACCTAAGGAGGCATCAGGTGGAGAGTCAAGGTCAGCTCCACTCCCTGGGAGCGGGGGCTCATGTCAAATGAACATAAAAGGTGTCATCAAGGATCAGAGGTGAAGAGGACCTTAGAAACCATTCCGTCCAGAGTACCATTTCTAGAAAAGAAACTGAAGCCTCAGAAAGGACCAAACCCAACTTTCTGACCTTTAGGTCCCTGAGATCTGCTTTAGATACTCAAGTTATAGGAAAAAGAAGCTCTGTTAAAACAAATGACCCTTGTAAATAAATTATTCCAGTGGAATCCTAAAGACCATATATTAAAATGATTTATCATAAAGTAACAACTTCACTGCTCATGCATATAACTAAATTCAGCGTTTCCAACATCTGTTTGCCAGTCAGCACTAATGGGCTCATGAGAAGTTTAGGACATCGAGGAGCTAAGGATGAAGTCTTACCAGGAAGGACCAAGTAAATGAAAATGCAAAATGAAAATAGCTTCTGTGCCTCCGTTCAGAATATATTTCCCTGAGATTAAGAACATTTAGAAAACCCACACTTATCCTGAAACAGAGCACCCGTTATATATTATACAGATGTGTTGTTCCTGTAGTAGTAACTGCAAGAAATTTATCCCGAGTACCTTAAATTTCACCATTAATGTACTTGCTTTGTACTTGTATTAGATTATAACCTTCGTAAGGGTATGGAATGTTCTACACATAGTGACCCAATCAGTATGAGTTGAATTAAATATTTTCTTTTATCTGAAAAAATAAGACAAGCACAGTATCCTAGCCTGTTCCCCTTAGTGTATATTACACTGATAGATCAAGGTCACGGATGATTTCAGGTGTGCTTCTAACTTTTCAGTATGATTATGTAAGGCTTTTCAGTACTAGATTAGCCCAAACCCAAAAGGAATTTTTTCCTTTTTTTTTAAAGATTTTATTTATTTGAGTGACAGAGTGAGTGATAGAGACAACACAAGGCAAGGGGAGAGGCAGATGGAAGAAGCAGACTCCCTGCTGAGCTGGGATCCGGTATAGGGCTTGATCCCAGGACCCTGGCATCATGACCTGAGCAGATGCTTAACCACTGAGCCACCCAGGTGCCCCACAAAAGGAATTTTCTAACTTAGAGGAAAAAAGGCTTTTATATGAAAGTTTTTTTTTTTAATTGACAGCTATAATAAATTTATCACATAATTTTAAGCTTTTGTAATTAATTCTCACCAAAAATTAGTTATGTCATCATCATCTCTGGTTCTTCATCATTTTTAATGATAGCTTTACTCTTATTTGGTTTTAAATAAAGATTTGGTCCCACCATTGCTTGATTTTGTTAAATGTTTTATAAGCAATCACTGAGCTGTAACCATGCAATAATTACTTTCACCATTAGGCGGCACAGATGTGTACATTTGAAACAACGAAGTTAGGTTGAAGTGGTTAGGGGTGAGAATAAAACACTTCATATTTGTTTGAGGGTATGTCTTGTTTAAAATATGAGCTTGCCTACAAGAAGTTTATAGTCTTCATGGGTAGATAAGAATACACATGGAAAAATCCAAAACAAAATGGGACTGTACAATACAATTACATGCTAAATTTTATATATAAATGCTTTGCTGAATAATTATAGGAGTATTCACTAAAGAGATATCATACAGTGTTGAAACACTTCACTTCTTTAAGAAGCTCCATCTCCCTTGGACCTTAAAGACTATGTGTGATTTGGATAGGCAGAAACAATGATGGCTGAGGGCAGGGTAGGAAGAGTACAAGAGAGGGCATGAACTTTGGGGCAGTAGGAGGCTGAGCAGTAAACAGGCACAATGAATGCGATCAAGCTGAAGACTTGTACTGTAGAATAACAGACAATAGTTAAGAAGGCTCTTTGGAGCCATTGTTGAAAAACACCTTCTACCCCCAAATAATCATCTTTTTAGTCATACATTTCTAGCTGATGTCATTTCAGGCAAATTATCTCATATGTTAAGGCTCTGAAACATCATATTGATATACTTAAGTTTTGGGATTTTTAATTCCAAGTAAAATAATCCATATGTTAACTTCTTTTTAAACTATTTTACTTACTTATTAGAGAGAGAGAGAGAGAAAACATGAGTGGGGGGAGGAGCGGGGGAGAGAGAGAGAAGCAGACTCCCTGCTGAGCAGGGAGCCCGTTGTGGGGCTTGATTCCAGGATCCTGAGATCATGACCTGAGCCAAAAGCAGATGCTTAACTGACTGAACCACCTAGGCACCCCTAAAATAATCCATATTTTAATCTGTGTTTAGCTCATATGCCCAAAGTCTGAATATAAAAGATGCTTTCTTTCTACTAATCTAGGGGATACAGGGCTAGTCGCTAAGGAAAAAATAAACTCCCACTAGGTAGTTTTGATCAGCGTATCTGACCAAACTCTTCAGTCTGTATTCAGGGAGAGAGAATTGTTCACTGGACCCCCGGATTACCTATAGTATCTGGTAGTCCTGTGTTTGGCTCTCTCATTTTGGTCTACAATAGTTCTCATTTTCTCCAAGAAAGTTGGCAATTGCCTAGAAAGTAAAAGCAGTATACCGTAGATAGCTCAGTCTTCAGTGTTTTCGGACTGTTTTAATTTCTTGGACTTTTTGCTTAGTGCATGAGTAAGCATGACTTGCCTGTAGGAAATGTTCTAGTGAGGGACCAAAGATGGCCAGCACAAGCTGCCACTCTCTGTGGCTGACACTGCCTTTATCCTCGTTGATGAGCCTCCCCCAGGACTTCATTTCAGTGACCTTCCTAACAACTGGCATATTTTAGGAGGCTAGGAAGAAAGGCAGACAGACAGACTATTGAAATATTGGGTGCATTAAATGCCATGCACTCTGACTTTTTCATGTGACTTTTTATTGCTGAAAACTATGAAAAAGGATAAGACCTTTCCCTTATGTTAAAAAAAAAATGTAATTATAAAGTAGCTCTCTGACATTTGCTAGAATGTTTTCTGAAACCTTTTCCGTTTCCCCAAATTTGCAAATATCTCTGTAGCAGAGCAGTTGACCCTCTTTTGAGATTGTTTTACAGAGAACAAAGCTTTTATCTATTTACGGTGATGAATAGAACACAACAAACCTAAATTATACTGATCAGTAGGAAAGCATGTGGATCAACTAAGGGACTTGGTCCCACACATCACGAAGCAGAAAGGATTTAAGTTTGCCTCAGCAAAATTATATGTGACTTCATGTCAAAGACCTTTGGAGCCTCTCCGGTCGAATCTCTGAATGTCGTGATATGCCTTTAGATCTTTAATTGAATTTCTTTTGTTTTCTTTATTCATTTTAGTTCTTTCATAGGAAAAAATCCAAGCTGCTCATTTAGGATAGATCTTGGCATTGTGTTAATGAAAAAAAGTCTTGGTAGCTTTAATGAGAAGTGATGGAAGCCCTATCCTCTGTACATAAAAACCACCATCTAACAGTACCTCTCACATGCCAGACACTGTGTCATTCATGTGCTTCTCTACCCTGCCCATGCAGTGCTAACACTCAGGGAGCTGTTTAGAACACAGATGCTCAGGTCTGGGCTGAGACCTGCTTCGTGAATCAAAGTCTGAAAGTAGGGTCCTGAGCTCTTAGCCACCCCACTAGTCACTGTCCTACAGACCCCTTCATTTTTATGACTGCAGTAGGCAACGCTTTGCGCCATGCCAGCCTTGAGGAGACGGACACATTTTAGCAACTTGCCCAGGGTCACATGGCTGCTGAGTGCTGCATGGTTTCAGCTCCGCTCTATTTGATGCCAAAGCCCATGTTCTTCCCACCGTGTAGTAAGTTAACAGTTTTTCTATGCCAAGTGCTTCAAAAATGTAATCTTTATGGTTTGTTTTTTTTTTTTTCTTTTCCCTTTCCAAGACTTCTCTCTGGTATCCTTGGCTTATACTGTGCATGTTGTTTAAACGGAAAAATATATCAAGGGTTTCCTTTTTAAAGTAAAGCACGTCCTTTATTTTTCTGGCTCCTGTATTTACTGGCTCCCCCTCCATTTCTGTAATCCTTAAAGCAAAACAAAGAAACATAACATTCATACTATCTGTCCTTTAAAATTGTGGTTCTGTTCTTTTCTTTCTTGCACCAAGTCTCCAAAAAAAAAAAAAAAAAAATTGCCTAATAACCTGATTTTTCTCAGTACTAGCTCACTTCCTATAAAAATGGGATATTTATCATAAAAACAATATATTTTTAATTAAAAATTGGGAAATTAATTATAAAGCAGAAAAAGGTACCCGTAGTCTGGTCAGTTACTTCTCAGAAATACTGCTGCATACTTTTTGATAGAAACTCTTCTTGTGTTTTTCCACATGTATTCATATATAGCAAACAAAATTAAATCATCATATATTTTGTTTCAGAAATTTTTTAACTTATGTTAATGTTTTCTCATTATCCTTGAATAATTTTTATATGTTAATATATGCATGTATCAGATAGAAGGACCACTATTTATTAAACTAGTCCTCTGTTGTTCAAAGTTAAAACTGCTTCCAATTTACCACCCTTATAAATAATACCAAAGTATGCATAAATCTCTGTAATTCTTCCCTTGGGATATATTTCCAAGTCTAATTACTGAGTCAAAGAGTATACATTTTTTTTAAGGTTTTAAAAATTGTATTCCTATTCTGTCCTATTTCATTCGGCCACCAAATTCTATTAATGTTGGTCATTAGAGAGACATGGCAATGGTCATTAGAGAGACATCCCCCCCTTCCTGTGTTTTCACAGTGGCCTGAATGGATGGGCTCCCACTACTTCTCCTTTGTACTTTCTGGCTTTCTGACTGGTTGGCCTCTGGTTTCTTCTTTGCTAAGTCATACTGCATTCAGCTCTCAGTCAGTGTTCATAATGTACCACTCTAACGAAACTGTGTATGTGTTTATTTGTTCAGTAAATGGTTTTTTGGGTACATATGTTGTTTGGCCTGCTGAGATACGAAGACACAGCCCATTCCTGTGAGTATCATAAGGTTTAGAAAACAATCATAATGCAGTGTCATAAGAGATATGAATACAAAGCATCTTGAGGACATATAGAAAGGTTAGTTCGTCTTTACCTAAAGGGACACTGAAGAGGTGGCATATGAGCTGAGAATTAAAGAATAATTGGCATTTTCCAGGGAGGAAAGTCATTTAAATATTTGCAGCACTTCCATATTCCTTGGTCGGAACTTTCTATAATATGGTTCCAATCTACTTTTTAAATTTACCACTCAGACCCCCCTTCATGCCATGTGAGCCAGCCTATTTGAATTAATGGACTATTCTGGACTGTGCCTTATGCCTTCTGAATTTTGCCTCTGGTTAAGTCTGTCCAGGCTAAAACCTGTAGTGCTTTGCTCTTTTCTTTAACCGCTGAATACTGTTCTTCCTTTAATGATCTTCTTCTAAGAGTCCATTCCTATTTTCCCCAGTTGTCAGTCAGTCTGAACTGAGTATCTTTCTTTTTCCTCTCTAATAGGGCTCAACATAAAGGACCTTTTACTAACAGCTGCTCTAATACATTTTACTTCTAATTTGTTAAAAGGACAGCAGTGGTCATGTCACCTAGACCATTAGGGCAAAGATTTTATTTCTAAATCTACCGAATACCTTTCTATCTCTATCTTACGTCTCCTCTTAGTGACAGCTTATACTGTTGATTCTTGTTGAAATACTCTTCCCCTCTGGGCTTCTCATTTTTTTCTCCTGCATCTCTGGCCACTTCTCAAGACTCTCCTGCAGGTTCCTCCTACTTCTGTGTCCATTCAATATCTGTGTTCTTCATAAGGCTCGCTTGGGTTCCTTTGTTCTCTCATTGCATACATTCTCCCAGGCCATGTCACTCAGGTTGGTGGCTTAAATGATTAACCATATGCTCATGGCTTCTGAGTCTTCTGTTCATAAAGCCCTTCCTTCATGCAGAGCCATATGTGTGACCTTTGTCACTTTGGAGGTGCTATAGCCCCTTCATCTTCAGTGTTGAAAATTGAACTTGTCATTTTCCCCTAAACAGCTTTTCCTCCTGTACGCCCCACAGCACATAATGCTGGTGGTGTTATGAAGATAATGGTAATAATGGCTAAGATGGAGTACTTACATACCGGGAGTATTCTGAGTGCTTCACGTGAACTCAGTCATTTAATTTTTAGAGGAGGTTTTATTATCATCTTCGTTTCATGCATAAGGAAGCCCACATAAGAGAAGTTCAGTAACAGTCCAGGGTTTCCACCTTTGAAATGGCAGAGCTGGGGAGCCTTTGCCTTCACCAGTATGCGTCATTGACTCACTTACTCCAGTTACAGTCTGGGTGTCATTCTTGGACCAGCCCCTTTTTCTAGCAGACAGTGAAATCCCAACCAGTGCCTTTGGGTTCTGTCTCTTCTTTGTCTCTCACGTTCACTCTTTTCCTTCTCACTGCCATCATATCTCCCCTGAGTTCTCATACAGTGGCTCAGCAGGGCTTCCTGTTCTGGGCTTGCCTTAAACAGGCCTTTCTCCACATTGAACTGGAACTTCAGGCCTTTTTCTGAGTGAGGGAGGCGGCACGCTAAGTGAGTTGCTCTGGCTCTGGAGTCCAAAGACCTGGGTTAGAATCCTGGCATCACCCGAATGAGCAGTGTGTCCCTCAGTGAGCCTTAGTTTCATCCTCTGTAAAATCGAACAACAGTGTTTACTTTACAGGACTCTTATAAGGATTCAGTGCAGTGTATAAAGCACTTAGCATAGTACCCAGGAAAGAGGAGGCACTCAGTAAATGTTTCAGTGCAGATTTCATTGTGTCAGCTTCTGGCTGAAACTTGTCTGGGGTTTAACAATGCTGCAGGGTTAAACTTACTTTCTTTTAACGGGGTTTACCAGACCTTCATGACCTGGCCCTTGCTTACCCCTTCTGGCCTCTCTCTCATCTCCTTTGTCCTCCTTTTTGTCCTTGCCTTCCTGAACTGCTTCCCACTCCCAGAGTGCACAGTACTCCAGAACCTTCCCTATGAGGGCACAGCCCTTCCTACTAGCCTGTAGGTCTCAGCATAGGTTAGCAGTTCATTCAGGAAGCCTTCCCAGCTGTCTTAGACATTTGTGTTCCCCCAGATGAGTGCTTTCCCTCCTATACTTGCCCTGCATAAATGTTTTTACTACTGTCTTATTCTTGTTTGTCTCTTTCATCTGTTAACTTTCAGTTTCCTGACCTTTAGAATTCAGTCTGTCTCATTTGCCATTTTGATCCCCAGGCTTCAGCATAGGCCTAGCATATAATCCTCTTTAAGATTTTTGAACCCATTAGCTAACTGGCTGATGTACTTTTATACCCTCCTATGTTCCCATGAAGAATGAAAGTGTACAATGTAAGTAAGTATGCTACAATGACAGCAGCACCACAATAGTAGAGAATTAAAGGGTAAATAAGGGTGTGATGTGAGGTTGGTATACAAAATATAGTGTTCTAAGGTTAATATACAAAATACACAAGATTCTATGTTCCTATAAAATAAGGGTCCATAAATTGGCTCTGAGCTTTCTGACATCTTCTCTAGAGGGAAACTAAACGGTATCATTGACAAGATCCATAAGGTTAGAGCAAATCACATGCTCATAAAAAGTATGACCATTTCCAAAAGACTTGGGTGAAGGATCTCCTGGGGTTCCTCACAGAGGACATTGTGCCCTGTTGTGACCAGTGCCCTTACAGCATCTTTATGCTAAGTGTCCCACGTAGCCTCAGGGCGTCCATCCACATGGCTGAGAGGAGAATGAGAAAGAGCACTTCAGTGAAGGCAGTCTCCAAAGAGGCCAGAGCATCATGCTGCGTAGGATTTAGAGTGTCTCGATGCTAAATGTTGGGAGAGACTGCACGTCTCCTACCCATTCTCCGTTAATGGGATTTCACTCACTGACGTTCAGGGGAGAGTTAGTTCACACGGGGTTTGAGAGCTCTTCCTAAAGCCTCTGTTCTACAGGTAACTTGTAGTTCGAGTTGACCTGTGGGGCCAGGGACTTTCACTAGTAGAATTCTCTTAGGGACATTGAGGAATTTATCGAGTGAAGCCTCCCATGAGACGTGAAGGCAACCTCACCTCTGAACTGAGGCGGGCCAGTGTGTTTCTTACAAGACAGTTAGGATTTTTGTGTATTTGTGTCCTCTGCAGTGTGTAACAAAACTATTGCCCAAAGCTAAGTCCCCCGCCTGTCTGGCCTTTCTGGACTTGTTTCTTGCTGTGTGACTCCTTGCCCTCTCTTCTGTCCCGCCATGTGGAGTATACTTTTCTCATGCTATTCCTTTTCCTAAACTGTCCCAGTCACCTGGGTATCTCCTGTTGATCCTTCAGAATGGTTGAAATGACTTGTCAGCTTCACAGTCCCCTGACTTCTCCAGGTTCTTGGGGTTCCCTCTTCTTACTGTCATTTATGCATTTGTCTTAATCACTTCTTTCATTCTCTTCTATAATCAGGTGTTTTGTCAGTCTTTCTCTCCCTTGGACACTGAGCTCCTTTAGGGTAGATAGCAGTCTCATTTATTTTTCTGTTTGAGCACCTAGTTTGCTGTCATGACTATTACAGTTACTCCGTATATTTATGGTTTGTACAAATTTTTGTAGATGACCTGTTTTCAGCCTCGTACATGTACTGTGCATTGCATATGCTTATCTGTGCACATCTGATTAGTACTGCCCCTCCCACCTTCAGTCTAGTGATCACTCAGCAGATCCTGAGTCATATGGACCCTTTCATTGCAACAGAGGAGAGATTCATGACAGTTCTAGAGGGTGTGTAGGCAGGTGTACAGTCGATAATAAATGCTGTCTTAAGACGGTTTTCTTTTTTTAATTACCAAAGAACAAAAGTAAGGCTGATTTCTTGGTTGTTAATTGTTATTGTTCTTTTTAGATAATCTATGCTTTTATAAGGGGCATAACAGGAACATGTTATTTTTAACTGAACAAGGTCTTGACATTTGATCGTGTAAGAATCAATATGGAATTGGGTTCTTAAGGAGGGTTTTCCCTAGTTTGTTAGTATTTCTCTCCTCCGTGAGTTTCAGATTCTGAGATGGTGCTAAGGAAGACAGTCACTGCAGCCTAGGGCCTTGTGTACTGCTTCACTTTTAAGTAGGAGGAAAATCTTGCTTTGGGGCTATCTGTTATTTCTCTAACACCAGTCAGGTGTGATGAATTCCTGCTAGTGAAGGTAGGCCAGGATGATAATGAGTGCATGTGTAATGGCACCATTAATATTCTTGAAATACATACTCCAGTATTGATTAGATTATCATTTTCTTAGGTAAGTGAAAATGATATACATGGTGTATTTTACTCATTTGAAAGGTTTGTCTTTACCTAAGTATTGATGCTCTGTTACAATGTTTATATTGTTTTCTTAAGAGTAACATGCTGAAAAATGCTGGTAACTGTGACACTTACAAAATATGTTTATTTTAAAATTCACCATGGTGGAAGATGCCGTGTAAGTAAAATTTGTGGACTTGCCTTTGAGTGAGAACTTTCTGCATACTGTACCCTGATTGCAAAAAATATTGTTACATACATTAAGACGTTCTGTCGATTTTCCCTCTGAAGGCAGAAGTGAGGACACAGTAGTAGTTCCGTCCATCACCGGGTGGCATTACACACTACATTGTCATGTCCTTATCATGTTGAACTAAAGCAAGTGAGAAGAATTGTGGTGCAAATGCAATATGTATGTAACAATATGCTTTAGTTTCCTGTTCGTGTGAAAATCAGATTTATTCTCCTAGAAGTTCAGTTGTCAGCCTGAATCTAAACACTCTGGATCCTTGAATCCAGAAATTCATTTTAACAGGCACTTACGACTGCCTTTTGGTTTTATGTAGTATGTAATTTCTTTGTGGATGTGTTATCTTTCTTTTTTGGGTTTGTCCAAAAAAGCTTTACCTTGTTTTTCCTTTATTCTGGGCATGTGTCCATTGCATTATTTATAAAAGGTTGTACCTTTTCTCTTTTAGCTTTATAGATTTTTTTTCTTCCTTATTGAAAGTATTTTCTGGGGTGCCTGGGTGGCTCATTCTTTAAGCATCTGCCTTCGGCTCAGGTCATGATCCGGGGGTCCTGGGACTGAACCCCACATTGGCCTCCCTGCTTGGCGGGAAGTCTGCTTCTCCCACTCCCACTCCACCTGCTTGTGTTCCCTCTCTCTGTGTTTCTGTCAAATAAATGAATAAAATCTTAAAAATATATATATTTTCTGTGGCTTTTTCCATTTGCTAGGACCTTTTCTTATTTTTTTTAAAATACTTTGATGTTTGAGAAATGCAAAGGTATTGTTTTTTTTTAATTTTTTAAATTCTTTTCAGTGTACCAGAATTTATTGTTTATGTACCACACCCAGTGCTCCATGCAATACGTGCCCTCCATCATACCCACCACCAGGCTCAACCAACCTCCTACCCCCGCCCCTTCAAAACCCTCAGATTGTTTTTCAGAGTCCATAGTCTCTCATGGTTCATCTCCCCCTCTAATTTCCCCCAACTCCCTTCTCCTCTCCATCTCCCCATATCCTCTGTGTTATCTCTTATGCTCCACAATAAGTGAAACCATATGATAATTGACTCTCTCTGCTTGACTTATTTCACTCAGCATAATCTCTTCCAGTCCCGTCCATGTTGATATAAAAGTTGGGTATTCATCCTTTCTGATGGAGGCATAATACTCCATAATGTATATGGACCACATCTTCCTTATCCATTCGTCTGTTGAAGGGCATCTTGGTTCTTTCCACAGTTTAGCGACCGTGGCCATTGCTGCTATGAACATCGGGGTACAGATGGCCCTTCTTTTCACTACATCTGTATCTTTGGGGTAAATACCCAGTAGTGCAACTGCAGGGTCATAGGGAAGCTCTATTTTTAATTTTTTAAATTTTTTATTTTTTTATAAACATATAATGTATTATTAGCCCCAGGGGTACAGGTCTGTGAATCACCAGGTTTATACACTTCACAGCACTCACCATAGTACATACCCTCCCCAATGTCCATAACCCCACCACCCTCTTCTGACCCCCCTCCCCCCAGCAACCCTCAGTTTGTTTTGTGAGATTGAGTCTCTTGTGCTTTGTCTCCCTCCCGATCTCACCTTGTTTCATTTACTCTTTTCCTACCCCCAAACCCCCCCCCCATTGCCTCTCCACTTCCTCATATCAGGGAGATCATATGATAGTTGTCTTTCTCCGATTGATTTAGAGAAACACAAAGGTATTGTTAAAACAACAGTGTGTGTGTGTGCTGTGTACTTGCAGACCAAGTTCATGCACCATCACCTTTTAAAAAATAGATTCTGATAAAAAATCAGCCCCATAGGAACATGGAACCTAAATACAGAAATTGTTTATGTAGTAATGTTGAAAAATATCTGGACAGCTTTCTGAATGAATCATTTTCTCTCTTCTGCATACAATATTTTTATATGTGATATAAATTTTACTTATGTATAATGTCATCATATATATTTCATAATATAGACACCCTGTACTTATCATCCATTTGCTCCAAACACCCAAATTCACTTTGCCATAAAATCTGGACTGAGCAAAACAAGTCCTGGTGCAGTTAAAAAAAAATTTTTTTTTTTAAGATTTTCTCTCTTTATTTGAGAGCGACACACAGAGATAGCAACAGAGAGCACAAGCAGGGAGGAGAAGGAGAAGCAGGCTCCTCCTCTGAGGAGGGGGCTGATGCTACTACCTGGCTCCCTCCCAGGACAGTGGGGTCATGATCTGAGCCAAAGGCAGATGCTGGACCCATGGAGCCACCCAGGTGCCCACTCCTGGTGCAGTTATCATGAGGTGGCTCTTCTGCACCGCAGGAAGGGGGAGATGAAAGTACATTAGGAACTTTCTAAAATTAAGTTGCTTTCTCCTAACACAGTTATGTAGGAGAGGAAAGCGTGTGTGTCCTCAATGGCTTTCATTCCTTCTGCATAAGACACGTGACCACATAATGGAAATTCCAAGTATTCTCCTACTTGGTAAGATTATTGACGTAGAGAATCTGTTAGAGCATGCACGTACACTCCACGTGCCCATTTTAGTGTGCTTATTTTGTGATAATAACTTCATGCAAATACTTTCCATCATGGCTTAGTCATCTTTTTCATAGGAAATGATAATTGAAAGAGAAACTAGAGTATCCACTGACTTAACATTTATTTCTCGTTTTGTTTTTTTTTAATAAAGTAGCTCTTCCAGTTACAGTCTTATCTGAATGTAATAAACTAGCAGTAATCCATGATATGCTAGATTCTTTTCATGCTAATATTTTCATGGGGAAATAGAAAGCTGTCTTAAATCTTTGGACTGCAAGCGTCCTGTTAGTGCACTTTTTTGTCGTCATTGTTCTCTCGTTTGTGTTAAAGGCCTCTTGTAGGGACTAAAATGCTTCTCCAGCAAATATTTCAGTACTGTTAAGTAAACATCTGTCTCTGAGTCCTTATTTATTCTAAACACCTCACCTTTGATACTGTGAGGGTGTTTTACAGTTTCTCAGATAATAACATAGGGTATTTGTGTTGAGGGTTGTTTTATTTGTGGGTTAATAGCTGCTTTCTTTGAAGTGATAGATTATATCACCCAAAACTATTCATTCTTTGGATTAATTCTGCACTGTATAAATGTAGTCTGAAAGTAGTTTGGGGTTTCAAGTGGGAAATTTTTTTTTGAAATCCTGTATTCATAGTTTATGGTTTGTATTTCCCATTTCCTCACAGCTTGAAAATGGCCTTTAGCAGAAGATCAGATAAGTAAAACACAGCCTCCACTGCCAAGGTCAAGTATTAGGGGATATGTGTGCATAGGCCTTGAAGGGAAGGCATGTTATTACCCAAACAGAAAGTGTGCTCTAGCCAAACATGAACTTTAGCAGTGACCTTCTTAGAGGTCAAGGCACAAGGGGCCTTCCCACACCTTACTCATTGGGGGTGAAGTTCTTGCTGATTACAATGGTCATGAATTAATTTGTAGTAGAAGTGTTAGACAGTGCCTGTTTTAGCCATAGTTATCATTGCTCCTGGGTAGCAGATCTGAGTTCCTCAACCAGATAAAGAGCACTCCTCAAAGCTGGACAACCAGCTACCCTATTTTTGCAGACTGCTCTTAGATGTCCTTGTTATAGAAGGTCTACGACTTGGCCATGCTGTGCTTCTTCTCGGGAGTGGAACTTCACAGTGTTGGTGGGAGTACATGGAAGTTATTTTGCACGTTCTTTTCTGTGTCCTAAGACTTGCTTGCTTTCTTCGAGGACATAATTTTAATAAGTACACTAGGTTCATCATAGATCCAGATGAGGTTTCCAAATAGTTTACCAATTAATTTTTGTTAAAGAAATTATTAATAAACTTTCTTATCAGTAAAAATGTAATTAATATGTTGATCTCAATATTAGTTTCCCTAGTAATTCAGGTAGACTGTAGCCACCACTTATGTTACTGAATCAGTCATGACGAAGGCTTCTATTTTAATAGATTAGGAATGGACTGGTTTTTGTTTAGACTTGACAGACTAATAGAGTTCAGGCAAAGAGAAACATTATAAAAAGTTTGTCCTGTAATGTACTGTTATTAAAATTTAACTAAAGGTGTTTGTATTTAAATATTCTAAACAAAGCATCCTTTTTTGATAAGTGTATGTAACCTGAATCTTAGGTAAGGCCTGTGTTTTATATTTAATACTATGTGATCAGGCATGCTGGTGATAGCATCAGAGTAAAAAATTATGAGCATATCCCTATGCTCACATTTGGAAAGTCAGTGTATGTTCAAGTACCACAGAAGCAATTTATGAGCATAGAGTAGAGAAGGGTTGTAGTGAGCAGGCATAATAAGGGGGAGAGTTTAGGGAACTGGACCTTGAATTAGATCTTGAGGAATAGTAGGATTTGATTTGGTAAAGAAATTGAGAGAACAGTCAATGTTGGGAGATCCAGCAGTGGAGACTGGTCTGACTGGAGGCCAGAGTTCATCTAAGTTCATCTGATGTTAGAAAGGTTGTCTTAGTTGTCATGAAGCCTCACTTTTAACAGAATAGAAGCTAAATGGAATCAGAACTAGTGGGAGTAAAGTAGTATTTATGACTTTATAAATACTTGGGAGCTGGAGAGTAAATGGTTCTCTTCTCAGTATTCTAAAAGAATTGATTATCTTAGAAAGCAGTTTGTTCCTTGTTCTCAGTAAAGTAAGATCTGTTGGCATTGTCATCGTCATAGTCATCCCAAAAAGTCCTATTTTGAGCTTTCTGCATTAATTATGTGCAGTTTAAAGGAAGACTCAGTAAAAGTAATTGCATCTCATGTTTTTTTTTCCCCATCTCTTTTGATCCACGAGTGAGGTATTTACAGGCTGTATGATGGCATATAGTAGGAAAAAAGTATGACTCATCCTAATTACAAAGCTGTTTCCTAGGAATCATTGGACAAATGTCTTATTTTTGTCTTTACAAATGGTTTTGAGACTTTAAGAAACATCTTGGCCTTTCTGTATGTAGTGGTAAATGGACATAATTTTATATTTCCAAATACTGATTTATCTAAATAAGACTTTTTCAGCATTAATTGGCCTTTTTAGTAAGGTCAGATGCTCATGGACTTTGAGTCATTCTCTGAGACATCTGCAACTTCTCTGAAATTCGAGGTGCTGATAGACTCTTTATTTGCAGACTCTGTGAAGAACCTTTGGGTGCAACAACTAGGTGGTGTGTGTTGACTTTGGTGAGAGTAGTTTCTCAGTAATGGGGGTTCCAGAAGCCAGATTTGAGTGGAGTGAAGATGGATATAAGTGGAGACAGCAAGTTTCCAGTAGGTAGGTGACTCCTACCAGGAGTTCAATGGTAAAGGAAAGGGCAGAGCAGGAGTCGTCACAAGAAGGGGAAAGCTGTATCAAGGATGACCAGGGAAATATTTTCAGAGGTGGGGAAAATTCAGTAGAGGAAAAGCGGAACATGAAATGGATTCATCATGGAGTAGATTTTCTCAGAAATCACAAGTAGTAGTGACAGTAGTATTGGAAATCATAAGACCATAGCACTGGACATCACCACTACAAGCAAAGGAAAGGGGATTCCTCATCTGCTAAGGCAGGAGAGGCTTATTTTGGTTTAGGGAATAGGTGGCAAGACAGGGAGCCATGCTCTTGTCAGATGAGAGTTTAGGGAATTTGAGGGGGATGATCGGGTGTGTAAGACACAGAAGTGATTAATCAGAGTCTGGAATAGTTGCTGTGGAAAATGAGAAAAGGAAGCTGATAAAAACAACTGAAAGTGGTGCTGAGCTCTCTGACCTCAGGCTACAGGCCCCATCTGGCTTCCCATCACAGCCTTAAGCTCCATCTGAAGCCATGACTCACAGTTGTCTGCCCTGGCCTGACGCCTCCCAACTGCCTGCAACACTTCTGTCTTTTCTGCCTCTGATCAGACCTACCTGTTAAAATCCAGCCCAGATAGACCATTTCTGGATCTCTTCAGCTGGAAGACCAGTCCCTCCAGGCTTCTACAACATTTGAACCACACTTAAGAATCACGTAATTTGCAAATATATATCTTACGTTCTTTGGAATAAGAGTCATGGGTTTGTCAGCCTCCCGTGTGTGCCTCCTTCCCTCCCCATCTCTGTCACCCTTTCTCTTTCTCTCCCTTCCAGTGCTACTGTACTGTTCAGTAAATACCCAATGACTAAATTAAGGCAGATCCACTACAGCCAAATTGTATAAGAGAATGGTGGCCTTCTATAGAAAGGTAGTTTGTCGGAATTCTTTACCAGGCTAATCAACTTGGAGAATGCTATTTTCTCGAGATAGTTAATTTCCCTCTCACACTAACAGCGAAGTGTGTTGTATTTGTAGGTGATCGCTCTAATGTGGCGACTCAGGTTATTTAGTGTTTATTTTTATTCTCCTGTATTATCTCTAATGTGTCCACCACTGATCATTATGTAGCTTTTACCTTGCCTTTTCTATTGGTAAGGATGCTAATGCCATAATATACCATCCATCCAAAGATTAGGCTTCCTTTTTTAAATTCCTTTTTAGTTTCTCACTCAGTGATTTACTGTACTATGCTGAAGGAACTTGGTGTACCAACTTGAGCATTTTACAGGGTTTGGCTAGGAGAGGGACAATCACCCTAAAAACAATAAAGAGGCAGCAATTACAGAAAATGGCAACGTTAGAGCAAAGGATGATGGAGCATGTCTGAGAATTCCTGCTTTTATGAAACCTTGGTTCCCAGTGGTGGGCACTCATAACATTTTCATAAATTGAAGCACATTGTTATTATTACATAAAGGTCATCCTCTTTTATATTACTTCAGAAATTTTAATAATTCAGATCTTTGTATTCTGCTAACCATTTTTCCTG
Organism: Lontra canadensis; assembly: GCF_010015895.1. Classification (NCBI taxonomy): domain Eukaryota; kingdom Metazoa; phylum Chordata; class Mammalia; order Carnivora; family Mustelidae; genus Lontra; species Lontra canadensis. The sequence goes on along the minus strand of NW_022631292.1, from coordinate 83,315 downwards.
TCCTATAAACCAGTTCATTTTATTTTATGCTTTTATTAACTATTTGGTGTTTTTATCTAAAGTGTCGGCCCATACAAATTTAAAATATAACTAAGTTAGTCAACGGATATAATCCACAATTTTTGCATATTAACTAGAAGGACATTATTGTGGCCTGTTAGAATAAAGCTCAGTATAGTTGACCCTTGAACAGCACAGGGGTTAGGGTGCCACTGTCCCCCCAGCCTGCCCCCACTCCCCTTGCATACTAAAAAAAAAAAAAAAAAAAAAAACCATATATAACTTTGACTTCTGAAAAACTTAACTATCTAATTGTCACTGGAAGCCTTACTAATAACGTACACAGTCAATTAATATGTTTTGTATGCCACATATATACTATATTCTTAGAATAAAGTAAGCTAGAGAAAAGCAAATGTTTAAGAAAACCATACAGAAAATACATTTATAGTACTGTATCCAAAAAAAAAAAAAAATCCATGCGTAAATGGACTTGCTCAGTTCAAACGTGCATTGTTCAAGAGTCCACTGTATTTAGATCTTAATTTGCATTACAGAGCTATATTTGGCATTATTTATTTGAGGAGTGAAACCAACAAAAGCTTCTCAGATACTTCTAATGCCTCTTTTGCCATTTGGGATTTTGAGTTTCAGATAGCAGTCATAACTCAGATTTCGTTTCTGTAAATTCTAAGATTGTGGGCTTCATTGTTTAATTGAGGTGGAATGATAGCAGTATTGGACATCACCGGTACAATCAGCAGCATCTTCCTCTGACTGCTCTTGCCCCTCCCCAAGGCCAGGAAAGCATGCACTTGAATTTTTCCTTATTTTATGATCCTGGTCCACCCACTTATATCCATCTCAACCTCCTATGCGGCTTCTGGCAAGATTCTGCTAAAACATTATAGTCTTACCTCAGGGGAGGGTGGCCAAAACAGATAAAACCCTCCAGTTCTACATCTGTCAGCTGGAATTGTCCAGGGTGGGCCAATGTGTCATCACGCGAAGAAAAGAAAATACAGAAAAAAGAGGAAAAGAAATCTTGCCAAGCTAAGTGCCATCATTTTTGTGGCAGTTTCTGCCTATACTGTTAAATTTCCACTCATGATATTTTTTAGGCTGCTACATACTGGTATATAAATATAGATCATTCGTAGTGCTTTGTTTGGAAAATTGCTCAGGATTTTAGTTTTGGTTTTCTTCCTGCTGGAATTCTTCTATAGGGATATCTGAAGATGAAAGCAAAAGGGTCATTACTAAGTCATGGCCACCTCTTCCATGAAACTTCCCAACACTTCAGCTGGAAATAGTTTTTTTAAAGATTTTATTTATTTATTTGACAGACAGAGATCACAAGTAGTCAGAGAGGCAGGCGAGCGGGGGGGTGGGGGGGAGCAGGCTCCCCGCTAAACAGAGAACCTGATGTGGGGCTCGATCCCAGGACCCCGGGATCACGACCCGAGCCAAAAGCAGAGGCCCTAACCCACTGAGCCACCCAGGCACCCCAGAAATAGTTTTTTACCTTTCCTCAATTCCTATAGCATTTTAACTCTACTTCTGTTAAGACACTTGAGTTTATAACATACTTGTATACATAAACCTCTCTTTTCTGTGCTACTAGCCCAGCAGTCACCCTGTGCTTGCTTCCTTTTCTCTAGCCTTCAATTCATACAGCCAACAATAGCCATGTTGTTTTGTTGTTAATTATTCTGGTTAGCCAATTCATATCTAGAATGAGGATAAACTGTTTTGTAGGTACAGATGCCACAGGAGATCACTACTTTGTATAGTATAATATAGAGATTGGTGGCATATGACCATACTGACAGTATTCTGGAAGGTTCTTTGGATTTGTTTTAATTTTCTAGTTCATTGTCTTTATTTGGACAGTGTTCTTTTCCCAAGTAGCAGTGGTTGCTGATGCAGCTTAGGAAAAAACCTTTCTGGGGCACCTTGGTGGCTCAGCTGGTTAAGTGTCTGCCTTCATCTCAGGTAGGATCCTGGAGTCCTGGGATCAAGCCCCACATTGGGCTCCCTGCTCAGTGGGAGTCTGCTTCTCTCTCTACCCTTCACCCCACTTGTGCTCTTTCTTGCTCTCTCAAATAAATAAAACAAAATCTTAAAAAAAAAAAAAAAAACCTTTGCACGACAATTAGTCTGATTTTTTTCTGTTTTACTAGACTATAAGAAAAAGATTTTTGTGGGGGGCACCTGAGTGACTCAGTTGGTTAAGCATCTGTCTTCAGCTCAGGTCATGATCCAAGAGTCCTGAGATCAAGCCCCATGTTGGGCTCAGGCTCCCTGCTGCTCCCTCTCTCCTCTGCTCATGTTTCTCTCAAATAAATAAAATCTTTACAAAAAGAAAGAAAGATCTCGTGGGGCCCCTGAGTGGCTCAGCCAGTTAAACATCTAACTCTTGATCTTGGCTCAGGTCATGATCTCATGGTTGTGGGATAGAGTCCCGTGTCAAGCTCTCCGCTCAGCCGGGGCTCTGCCTGAGATTCTTGACCCTCCCCACCCGCTCCTGAGCACTCTCTCTAAGATAAATACATCTTAAAAAAACAAACAAAAAAAAAAACAAAACAAAAAAACCCTGGAGACATCTGTGATATCCTTTGGTTCTTACTTGGTGTCCATGAACGGGGGGTTGGGAAGGGCCGAACCAACTGCTGTCCGGTTATGGAGCTGACATTGCTGCGCTTCGGAATCTCCAGGCTTCCTGACCGGACAGGAGTAACAGTCAAGTTTCAGACATCAGAATGACTTCGTAATCATCAAGTTACAACCTGTAAAAGAAATACGGGGGAAATAAGAATCTCAGTCGTCAGGGGGTTGGACCATGTTTTGGAAAACCGTCTTTGTGTTCCTCATTCTGTCTGCCTCACTGCCTTCATTAAAACACAGCCATCTCCTGACCTCATGCTCTGTCCTGGAGCCCTCTCAAGTAAAAGCTGTTCCTTGTCTACCTTAGATGTTTTCTTCACCTCTGACTTGTGCATCGTGGAGTTTTAAAAAAATTCTATTTTGAATACAGCAATTTTATTCTTCTCAGATATTAGTCAGCCTTCCGCCCTTTCATCCCCGGCCTCAGGCCTCAGTTCACTGGAGGGAAGAGACTTAACACCGGGCTCAGCCTTCCTTCCCACCCCTGGGCCAGCCTCCCTCTCCAGTGGCTTCCCCACCCACACGGGCACATTGAGCTCAGTGTCCTGATCTCCCCGTTATCCACAGTAGTTCATACTTTGGATTTTCTCTTTTGGAGCTGCTCCATCTGTGAAACACTACACACCTCATTTTCTGAGAAAACAACAGATGTTGGTGAGGACACAGAGAAAGGGGAACCCTCCTACACTGTTGGTAGGAATGCAGACTGGTGTAGCCACTCTGCAAAACAGTATGGAGGTTCCTCAAAAAGTTAAAAGTAGAACTACCCTATGACCCAGCAGTTGTACTAGTGGGTATTTTTCCAGAGGATACAAACATAGTGATTAGAAGGGGCACCTGCACCCCAGTGTTTATAGCAGCAATGTCCACAATAGCCAGTCTATGGAAAGATCCCAGATGTTCAACCACAGTTGAATGGATAAAGAAGATGTGGTAGACAAACAGACAGACAGACACACACACACACACACACAGGGGTAATATTCAAGATTTCCATTGAAATCTTGCCATTTGCAATGATGTGGATGGAACTAGGGGGTATTATGCTAAGCACAATAAGTCAGTCAGAGAAAGACAAATATATGATTTCACCCATGTGGAATTTAAGAAACAAAACATGAACATAGGGGAAGGGAAGGAAAAAATAAGATGAAAATAGAGAGGGAGGCAAACCTCTATAAGAGACACTGAACTACAGGAAACAAACTGAGGGTTGCTGGAGGGGAGGGGTGTTGGGTGGAGGTAACTGGGTGATGGGCATTAAGGAAGTCCACTTGATGGAATAAGCACTGGGTGTTAATTCTACCCCTGAAACTAACAATATACCATAATTTAGCTAAATTGAATTTAAATTAAAAATTTTTAAAACCCCACTTCATTTTCTGGCCACAAGTTGTTATATTACAACCATCTGTAAGTTACTGCCCCCATAGCTGTTCTCATTAAGATCCCCTTTCACTTAATGCCGTTATTTTCTTCCCCCATTCATAGCTACAACTACAAGACTTCTGAGATCTCTTCCGATTCTAAGATTTGATGATTTCTGAGATTTTAGGAGTCTTCAGTTCTCTTTGTTTATAGAACTTCTAGTTAGTTTATAGTTATTTAAACATGGTAGTGTTTAAAAAAAAAAAAGTAGAGACTACAGAATGCAACATCCCTCTCCTGCGGTTACTGTAATTTCAAAGAGATTATTTTTAGTAACTGTATTTGTTGTTGTAAAGTTTCTCAGAAATGGAAAACACACTAGAGAAACTTTAAATAGAAGCTAACTGAACTGAATTTAAAAATTCTAAGATCTGAAGATAGAGACTTTGATGTATTAAGTTATCTCTTGAAGTTCTGAAGTCCGAAAAGTCCTCTTGTAATATTATAAGGTTTTTATATCTATGAAAATAAGTTTATAGCCTAATTTAATTTTTCGAAGAGGATCAAATGAGAATGTAAGAGAAAATGGAAACTAAGTGTGATAAAAGAGTTCAGCAAAACTTGAATAGTTTAGAATTTCCTCTCTTCCTAAGAACATAGTATGAAGAACTGCATTGTTTGTTATAAACTTTTTTTTTTTTAAACCACTCTCCCTTTAGACAAACCGTTGGACTCTATTAGAAATGGAGCAATTTGATTTTTACCCAAGAGTAGGGCTTAAAAGATAACTGGGTAATCTCTATGGCATTGTAGTCCTTCTAAATACGTCAGAGTCTTTTTACCCTAAGGATGCAGATGAGAGCCTATTACTAAATACCAACATCCTGTCCTGTAGCCCCTCCCACCAGCTGCTGAACCCCAGCATTTCTCTCCAGGTGTTTCTCAACAATAATTCCAAATGTTTCTTCTGGAAGTCTGGAAGTTGCTTGACCAGGTCATCTCATGGCTGACAAGAGCCGTGGATACAGCTTCTGTGCCTTGAGCTCTCGAACCTGACCGCTCAGCAAGGGCCACATGTCCCTGTGCTCCCTCAGATCTGACTGAAGGCCCTTCTGGAAAGAGTTCCCTCAGCTTTTAGTTAGCATCTTCTCTTGCCGTAGGACTCCTATCTAATCCTTGGGGGAAGACACCTTGCCCTCCCTTTCTGCACCATCTTTAGCAGTTTCTGCCCCTGAAGCTGGGCCCTAAGCATCCCTGCAGAGTCCTCTTGGCACTGCCCTGCTCATAAACGGAGGTGCAAGGGGCAGGGGAGTGGAGGGCAAGTCCTATTGGAGACTTTGCTAGAGCTCCTGGGAACCTGACAACTCAGGGTTCTGAGACTTCAGACTCTCCCCTAACCTTTCAATCCCCCAATCCCTATTTTGTCCAGCTGTAGCAAATTAATGCAGCACCCTGAGCAGTCTAGTCAAATAATCTTAACTTTCCAGTATGAATTACTACAAACTTGGTAGTTAAACAAGATTTTGGTGAACAGTACGTTTTGTAAATACTGCAGGTTGGTTATTTGGCAAATTGATCCTTAGCAAAGTGGCCTGCTTTGCAGTGCATCAGATATTAAATCTCAAGTTCACTTGGGACTTCCTACTGCCATATCTCTTTCATGACATAGTATGCAATGTCTTCCAATTGATATGTTGTTCCACATTTGGTTTTATTGAGAACAAAATGTTGTCATCTCTCTGGGGTTTATAATCAGTGTTTGCAACCCAGTTATAGTAGTTCTTCAGGGTACGGAGTTAGGCTACTCTGCAGCACAACTGGAGGCTGGGCTCGTTTTCACTTATTTTTAATTGGTCAAACTGAGGAAAGGGTGATAGTTGGAATGTGTGTTCATCCTGAGTTGGAAGAGTAAAGGAGGGGTACCAGGTGAAGGAGAAAAAGTAGAGAAAAGGCACAGTGTATTACCATCTACTAAGGATTTAAATTTGGCTTACAATTGAGTAAGAATGTATTTTCCTCCTGTTCACCTAATTCCTAAATTATATAACTACCAATGTCTATTCTTTAAGCTAGTATTAGAGCAAATCAAATTTGTATATTAACACTGCCCGCCCCAAAAAACCCCACAAAGTGATAAAACAAAACACAACTATGTATATTCATATGTAGATACAACTGTAAACAAAAAGCTATTTTAGATAGATACATATCTACACACGTTTGTGGGTTTTGTTTTGTTTTGTTTTTTTAATTGCAACCTTATTAAAGCATCCAATGGTGAGGGATGACCTTTCACCCAGTAATTTTGTAGTTCCCTTTGGGTCTGCTGCTGCTCTTCCAAGCTTTCATGTCCCTTTTGTTATCTTTGGCAAATATTTAGTAGGGACAGGATTCTTTGTGTTCCTTCAGCGTTTGAAAAGGGTCCCTTGTAATAAAACTCAGCATCTGAGAGGCAATTCAAACTAAGTTTTCTACCTTCTGTATGGTGTTTTCAATTTTATTTTATTGAATTGTTTGTTTTGAAACAGAGGTGATAATTATGTTTCCTCATGAGCAAGAGTTCAAAGACATCTGCCTTCAGTGCTGCCCTTCTGGTGCATTTGATTTCACTTACATAATTGTTCTACTCTTAGACTTTAGAGAAGATTTTTGGAACCTGCTGTGTCTGTAAGAATTCTGGATCCTTCTGTATAGGGAAGGCCTAAGTCCATATAACTCCTAGGGATTCTAGAACTTTTGGAAGTGAAGATGTGCCTTAAAATATCACTTAAAAATAGCTTTTTGTGGCTCTTTAAACTCCATTATTGACCTTATAATACTATAATTAGGGCTTTTGAGAGATTGCTTTTCAAAGAGGAAAAAAGATAGTTGCTTAGTTTAGATGAAGCAACTTTATAGGTGGCAAGGAAATCACTTGGTCTCTAAAAAGAAGTGAAGAATGCATTAGAAAGAAGGAGAGATTTGATTTGCCCTACCAAGAGGCAATAAACCTGGTTCTGTTGTGTTTTTTTGTTTTTGTTTTTGTTTTGTTTTGTTTTTACCTACTCTTATGTCAGGGTGGGCCTCATTTATATTCTGGGAGTGATAAGGCATGACTCCTACACAGAGGAGGGAAATTAATAAGCAAATTACAAATTTTCTTTGTAACGGAAACTTGACATTAAAACAGATCATCTTGGGTTTTACTATTTGGAATTCAGTAAGAGTTCCAGGAACTAATTATATAGCAGCAGGTAGTGACAAGGAAATAAATATACATAGAAAACTCAGATACTCAAGCATGCAAAAGGGCCAGGTCAATTTATTTTTACACAAATAAAACAAGATTCGAAGATGCCAAATAATATATTGAAACAAGAAAAAAAATAGTACTAATAAACCAGCAAGGATATGCCTCCCCAAGGCTAATTAAAGTGCCGTCCATTACTTGTCTAGCCCTCAGCAGTGGAATACACAGTATGATTTGTAACATCAAAGCATGCTGTGATGTTAGAGGTTTAATGTGCTAAAATTTTGCCCCCTTTTCAGTCCTTTAACTTAGAGGTAAAATTGGATAGTTGATACACAGTTTACTTGGCATTTGTCAATCAGCACATGAAAGCATGCTACTGAGAATTTAGGGCATTGTAAAAACAGTTTGTATAACTGAAATGTATTGATTACAACCACAGGAGAAAAACATGTTACTTTCCAAACTAGAGTGTGATGATCAATTAATTGGCCAAACTTCCCCATCACATCTGTAAAATAAGGATACCTGCCTTTTGGGCTTATTATCAGGAATAAATGTCATAATCTATGTGAAAAGCTTTTCTCAGTACCTGGACCATGCTTGGTGTTCCATAAATACATCATCATAATTATTACTAATTACCCATTCAAGTACAGATTTCAGCTGCTGAGCTTTGAGTTTAGCATTGAAGTTAAGAAGTAGAATATTTGTGTTGCATCCTCTAAGGTCAACAAATGGAAGTCCTTGTGGAACTGTTTTTACCACATGAAGTTAAATAATATATTCCTTCAGTTTTTAAATTTAGGTTATCATTGTCTACAAATGTTGAAAACAAATGTTTTATAATTCATGTGTTTTGCTTGGAATGTTATGGTAACTGATAGAAGAAATAATCCTACAAAAATTTCATTAAGCACCTGCTATAACCAGGCCCTGAAACTATAATAGTAAAATGTAGACTTGTTTTCCCTAATAGCTTAAAGCCTACAGGCTATTAAGGGAAACAAACATGTGAGCAACTAATAATACTGTATACCATTTCACCTTTTTTTGGCCTGAAATACTCCCTGTAGTCTAGAGGTTAATACCTATACACCATGAAAATGGGGCTTGGCTGCTGCCCTTCTTAGAAATTTCCCTGCTATACCCACTCCACCATAGTTACTCATTCCTTTCTTCGAATGTCTCTGTAGCTCATATGTTCTTACATCAGTAGGATGGTAATTTGTTTATTTCCATGCCTATCTCTTTTACTGGACTGTTATCATGAGAGTTATCATTTATCTCCGTGATCCCAGCTCCTAGCACAACGCTTAGCATCTGTCAAGCACTCCATAAATGTGGATGAATGGAAACGGTCTACTCTTCTTCCTCTCTTCCAATCCCTCTCCCATATTCCACCATGCACCTTGATGGAACATCAAAAAAATGAACCAAAACCCATTCGTAGAAAGGAATATTAAATAATGAAGTTGACTGATAAGAACATTTTTCTTTCCTAGCTTAATAGTTGTATTCATATATGGTGAAGCCCTATCAATGTGACTTTCTCAATTCAGAATGAATTATGTTGTTTATAGAACAGGTCTGAAATAAATCACTTATTTCATGTATGATGGAGGAGGTTGCCAAGCAGAGAACAGTGTGAATAAAACTACTGGATGATTGTTTAATCCATTTCAGACATTTTAATAGTACTCATTTGATTATATTCAGTTACTGCATTGATTACAATGATAATAAAAGAGTTGCCTCTTTGTTTAAGTACATCCAATAGAAACTATCATATGCCAGCCTGATACTTGCAGTTTCCTTTAACAAAATACACTTGAAGCAACAAAAAATGCCATTTTTGAAGAAGTCTGAACCAGAAAATAGTTCCTTATCTTCCCAGCTAATCCAAAATAAAGAGATTTTGAACTCTTATCCTTGGTGTTGAGTGGTTATAGAATAAATGCTTAGTTGAAGGACTTTCATAATTTAAAGTCAAATCCAGTAGATCCGTATATTCTGACATTTGGATCATTAATTCTGTATATTCCATCAATATTCAGTATTTACAATGAAATTAACCACCAATGAATGCTCAATCTATAAGGATTTTAGTAGATATATATCATTAAACTGTTACTATTCAAAAATCATTCTCAACACTTGAAAGTCCACTTTTTGGGAGATGCAACTAGATGATAAGCTAACCCTACGATTCCTTTAAGCAGAAAGAATTACATTTACTACTTAACGCTCATTTTTGTTTTAATGTTGCCCTTTCTATGATTCTAAAAATATACCAGTCCAAAATATTTTAAGGTAATGTTCAAGTCTCTGGGAAATTTTTCCTGGTCGGCTATATTTGTTATTTGAAAATTATGGTTATTTGACACTTAATACTAAAATGATGTGTGTTTTAATATGGCAGAGTTGGACTAGACTAAGAAAAAAATCAATAAAGCTGGAATCTATTTTGGATCTCCTGGGCTTCTGTTGATGTTATTTAACTGCGATTAGTCTCTCTGCCTGCCCATCCACTTTGCTATCTTCTTGAACTCTTTCAGCTCCTATAATAGCCAAGAGATCCATTGCTATTTCCAGTTGTTTAAAATTACTTAAGGCAAAATGCAGTAAGTCTAAAGCTTAAAAACTATCAAGAGAATATTATACTGAAATTTCAGTGAATTAGTCACATTCAAGAAAATATTTCTGTGCTTGGTAAATTGTTCATTTTAATTATTGGCAGAATAAATGAATTAGAACTTAACCTCACTTTTTAAAAAGAGTGACCCTGACTAGCTAATAAGGAATTGGGCATTCTACTTAAATCTTAGTATTAAGTCTGCAGAGTCCATGTGAAAATTTTTTCAAAATCTGGCAAAATGGTGTATCGACCTTATATTTACCTGGGATTGATCCTGGCATCTATCTAGTTAGAGAGTGGGAAATTTTGCTTGAATCTAATTTCAAGGAAATATACCAGTCCATTCCTCTCCTGTAGTATTTCACTCAGGCTGGTCTTTTAATCAGTAGGCTGGGCAATGATGTAAATGTTCAGGTCTCAATTTTGAAGTCATTCTATGGCTTCTTAATCAACTTAGTTTTCTTCTTTCTCTTGCCTAAGGAATAAGCCCCACTAAGAAACTCCTGCCATAGTAGGTTCTTTGTTTTTTTTCACTCCCTCCAGTTATATGCTGAAGACATTTCTCTGACCTTTTAGAAGACAACTTCCCATGAGTTTCATCAGAATGTGTAAAATTTTAATTCTAAAGTTTTTATAATTCTGTGACTCTCCATTTTATTCACCGCACGTACTCATTTTCAAAACAACTTACATAAGAAATGTAATACAGGTTTTATATTTTGATGAAATTTTTATAGTTTCACACTGGTGTCTTTAGGACTTGGAATTCAGGAGTACAGAAGAGGCCTAATGCTTTTCATTATAAACCTTACTGTACTATTTGATATTTTAATCTATGTATATGTGTTATTCTAATAAACATTAAGGGAAAATAATCAAAACTTTCATAATCTTGTTCTTGCCAGAATATACTTTTTTCCCCTCTGTATTCAGATAGTCCTGCAGATTCACTTTGTTGGTTTTGCTCCAACATTTTATTATGATGGATTTTGAACATGCACAATTCCAGAAAAGTTTACAGTGAACATCTGTATGGCGCCATCAAGACGCTGCCCCAAACACCTCCCTCTGCTTGGTCACATGCGTTAGATAATCTTATAGACACTTGGTTAGTTGAGTGTAATCGCTGATCAGTGCTCTTTTGTGAATTCCTTTTTTTGACTGACTTTTTTCCTTGATTTGATCAGGCTGCACTGCTGTTTCATTTAGCCTTATTTACTAATTTCCTTTGATTGTGTGTGTATGTGTGGGTGAATGCACACATTCGCCAGAGTTCCCAGCAAAGTGGCCAATTATTTCTCCTGGATCAACCATCACGTGGGAAGGTCTCTTGCTTCTCAGCACAGTATATAAAACTGTGATCTCTCCTTTTCTTTCTACTCTTGGCTCAGGAATTTTATTTTAATTAAAATGAAACAGTATATAATTAATGCTTCCCTTGGGAGAAAAAAGCAATGAAGCAAATTTTACTGGATATTTTAAAATTTGCCTACAAAGTTTATACTATATAGGAATCTTATTATATAATCCTCAAATATTTTAATCAAGCATAAAAAAAACATTATAATAATCTATATTTCCTCCATAAATCATGAACCTAAAGGCTGTCATCTTGATTATGCTAGTTTTCAGAATTGACTGCCTATAGATTTTATTGGTTTGCCTTTGATCTTTTGTCCTTTTTTGTTTCTTCAGTTTTATTCATTGCCTTTTTTAAAAAATAAGAGGTTTACTATGTTCCTTTTATTCTTTGAAACTTAGAGAATCAGTTTTCTTTGTGTTGTCTAGTATACACCCATTTGTTATCCCAGAATTTCTTCGATCTTTTACCTACTTCCTTTCTAGACACTGTTCTGTGTGATACTTTATTACTGGTGTATAACAGCCCTCTGACCTTTCCCCTTCTTGTCAGCTTTCCCATTCCTTTTCTTTCTCTCAGGCCTACCTTATTTCTGGTTTTTATAATAAACCCAGAAGGTTTCTTCTCTCAAGCTTCAGCCATTCCTTCAAATCATGAATATATTGAGTAATTATGTACCAGGACTATCTTGAGCCACAAAGATGCCGCCACCCTATCTCCCTGCTCTGCTCAGCTTGGATTCTCAGTGTGTCCTGAACATACTATGTCCTTTCCCACCCAGAACATTTGCCCTTGTTTGCAGTGCCATTCTGATACCATCTACCCCATTTCATTCTTCATCAGCATCCACAAGGACCTAGCTAGTTTGAGCTTTCGCTGACCTTAAGAGGTACATTTAAAAATAATAGGTTAGAAAGGCTCATTTATTTACATCAAGGTGATAGTTATACCAGAGGTTTCACATAGGTCTGCCTAATTTTCCAGAAGAGAACCTGAATTCTCGGATTCTGAGTTTAAATATGGTATGCTATCACTTTTCAAATATTTTTACTATGTGCCAAGAGCTGTTATAATGTTTCTGGATGACTTTTCAACACTTAATTGCTCTGTGAGTGAAGATAATTGTTGAAGTGGTAAAACAAGCAAAGAGGAACACCAGCTTTGCTTCAGTATTTCTTTGGGCTAAAGACCAATAAGACCAAGATTGTGGGTTTAATCCCATGTAGGCTAGTTAATTCCCACAAGCAAATACGTTTCAGTATTCACGTGAATAGGACTAGTCTAGCACAGACCTATTAATCATGATCAGTGGTGCAAGCATATCCCAAAGTTAGCCGATGCAGAATTTTAATATTTTATATAAATAAAATTTTATATATATAATACATTTTAATGAAGCATTTGTTATTTGGGTTTTTTTTTTTTTAATGCAGTGGCAGAGACATACCAACAACATGTTACAAATGTTACGTGTAAGTGCTTCGTAAATAGTACAATTCAGTTGATGTTTAAAGTGATCATTTAACTATATAAATTCTTTTAAATGCAGGAAAAAGCAATAGCATGAGGCTGAGAACAAGACAAATTTGGGCCTACACCAGCAGTGGCCTGTTAGGGTGACTAGAAGTGATGGGGACAGGAGGCACCTGTCAGGCCTCTCTTTAGGTCAAGGGGACTGCTTGGTTGTCATCCACCCAGCTTCTTTCTCAAAAGGATTTCCCGTGCTAGGCTGTGGTAGTTAGAGTTCATCAAACAGATAAGTGGATGACCTGTAGGGCTTTGGCCAGGAAGTAATGGGCTGATAAGTATGCTCTAGAGAGATCATCCTTGCAGCTGTGTTAATAGTGCAGCAGAGCAGACTGCTGAGCCTGGGAGACCCTGGACACTTTCTGGTACCGTAGATCTTACTGGACCTTACCAGCAGCTTGGAAAATTCCCTTCAGAAGAGTCTAGAGTTCACTCCTTCTGCAGGCAGCCAGGTCTGAAACATTTCAACTCCGACAGTTAAGGAGAGCCTTGAGAAGTTACGTCATAAAGCCAGCCTTTGGTAAAATAAAGAGCTGAGATTTGACTCAGAGGGCATCGCCTGCTGTTTCTGCACTCCACATCCTTGACGGAGATCCTGTCATCCCTTCGGCCATCTGAGGCTTCTACCTGGGCACATGTACCGTGGCTCGTTCTGCCCTCTGGACTTGTCCAAAAGAATCAGTTCTGTCTCTTCAAAAGTTTTTTCAGACCAGTTCATCTAACCACCTATTCCTTCTAAAAGCCTGTCTTTTTGGTCCTATGTATTATTATACGCTTTCAGTAACAGAGGGCTCTTTTATTTTAATGCTCTGAAATAAGAGTGGTGCAAAGTTTAAGCATCATGGCCGTCGACTCGGGAACTTTGACACCTGTTGATACTTGAGTGGTGCTCTTCCAGCCGTACTCACTCAGAGTAAGGTCAGCCCTGGTTTCCCATCTCTTGTCTTTAGATTGATCACAAAATTTAGAGAAAGATGAGGTTTCTAGAAGTAGAGACTGTCCTCCTTTCTTTCAGAGACAGTCAAACATAATAATTGAGAGCATTTCAGTAAGGAAAGAATTGGGTGAAAATTGCAATTTCATATCTTCCTAGCCGTGTGACTCTGGTGATTTACTTAACATTTCATTGGTAAATGAGGATAATAAAGCTTTACCTAACATTTACTCTGCTGCCTCAATAAAATAAAATATATTTAAGAAGCTTAACGTTAATATATCATGCAAAATACAGAAGAAACAAAGTGCGTAAGAAATAGTACTTGGCACAGACTAATCACTCCAAAAATTGTTTCCTGAATGTTGCAGTCTTTGCCACAGGAAATTATCAAAGAAATTATTTGAATATTGATCCCGAATTTTTTAAACGTGACAGTCTAGATGGAGAGAGCCCAGTGAGTACACAATACAATGAAAAGAAAAAGACCTACCACAAAACATAATCATAGTATTAAATTTCAGAACACTTGCAATAAAACAAAGATCCTATAAGCTTCCAAAGGAGAGAAATCAGGATGGCATCATGTTGTCCAAAGCAACACTGGTGGAAAAAGTGGAGGAAGTCCTTCAATTTTTTATTGAAGAAAAATGGTTTCCAACTAAGAATTCTGATATATCTAAATCCTCAACCAAGTGTGAAAACGGAAGGATCATTTTTGAACATTCAAGATCTCAAAATTTACCTCTCATGCACCTTTTTTGGGGGGCTACTGAAGGAGGTGTTCCAACAAGTAAAGGAAAAAAGATGAAGATAGTGGGTTCTGGAAACCAGGCAAATAGTATAGGAAGGGGTTCTCCTGGATGAAGGCTGTGCAACAGGCCTTGTGGGCTGTTCTCCTGATCAGAGCAGGGTCCACATGGAAGGTACCAGGAAGAACATCTCCAGTAAGATGAAACTGCTAGATAGTCTGATGTGTATGAATGTTCTGGGAAGAGATTTGTGCTTCTAGCTGAGTTTGGGAATAAACTAGTGGCAGGTTTCTAGAAGAGTAAGCAAAGAGAAAAATGAAGACATTATTAAACTCCAGGGAAAATGATTAGTAGTGCAAGAAAGAAACGTAATGGCCACTAACAACTACACTGAATCTCTGTCTCATTATATAAAGACTAAATACTAACCTTACCAAAAATGATGATTAACTATATTGGGGCCATGGAGGGAGTTATGGGGAGAAAATGCTATGATAGCAAAATTCCTATTTTCCTAGTAAGAAGTTGATAACAGGAAGACGGAAAGAAAAAATGCCATTGTAGGCATTTAGCCATATGAAGGTAAACCTGACGAAGAAAAGCTTAAAATGTTGGAAATGCCTATCTTTGGAGAGTGACATTACATATTAGAGGCATCAGGCAGGTGATTGCTTCCTGTGTTGATTAGAAGCCACAGCAGACATAACTAATACTCATCAGGGCGGTCTTCTCTCTTCTTGGGCAAATGGAAGCATATAGATGTCTGAGCACCCTCTGGCTAGTCAGGGCTATATGACCAGCCCTGGCCTAGACAGAGCACTGTGACAGCATGACCCTTCAGCTCCTTCTTCCTAGGCCCCAGCAACCTGGAGGGGATGAGGACAGACTGGAATATATCCAGTAGTCCGGAAATCTTTCCTATGTTTTTTATAACTATGACTTCTTAGAGAAGACTAAGAGAAGATTTGGCAGACTTTTCCATAGAGGGCCAGATAGTAAATATGAATTCATTGCAGTGCAAATGAAGAAGTTGGGTGTGTGTTTCAGTAAAACTTTTATTTATGGACACTGAAATTTGAATTTTATATAGCTTTCATGTGCCATAAAATATAGTGTTTTTGTTTTTTTTTCGGCCATTTAAAAATGGGGAAAACCATTCTTACTAACCTACAGGCTACACAAATAGGTGGAATTGGCTGGCTCACTTTAAATATTCAAAGGATTATTATGCACGAAGTCTAACAGTATCGCAACTGTTGTTTTTCATAGGACAAAACCGAAACTAAAGAGTGGGAGTCCCAGGGGCATCAGTTTCAGCCTCAAATTTCCCCGCATAATGAGAGCATTTCTACAAATTAGAGCTGCCTGCAGTGAAAAAGCCTGCCTCGGGGTGTCTCTGTGCTTGAAATGTTCATACAGAGGTGGGAGGTTGCATTAGAGGACTGCTCAGCTTCCTTTTCATTCTTGGATTTTGTAGCCCTATAACACAATTTAGAGGAATCATTCTGATAAAACTGTTTTAATGTTTTCCAAAGTATAGTCACTTCCCATGGGTTTGAGGACAGTTCTTAGAAAAAGTTATGTCTGTGTGTGTGTGTGTGTGTGTATGTGTGTGTTCTTAAGTATTTTAAATTAAGCACTTGTGGTGCCAAGGTTTGCAGAGACTACTTGCTAGCCTAAACATGTTTGCACACAGCAGTATTTTCTAATTTAAATTCAATCATAATCTCCAAACAGCTCTAGCCTAGACTAGCGGAAGGTATAAACTTCATTTTCATCTCATTAGACCACCTGGAAGCTGCAATCAGTGAGTAGTCTTGACGTCAGTAGTCTGTCTGCTTCATTAAAATGTTAATTTCATGGCTTTAATTCCCTTTGTAAAATGTACCACTGCAGGACTCTATATGCAGATTTATTCTAAAGTAGACCAATTTACATGTCGCATTTTAGTATATTTATTTCTCCAGATTTCTCAGTGTATTGCTATTCTTAGGAATTGCTTTGGCTTCTAAAAAGTGTTCAAATATCTACAATATTTAGATGTTTAAGACCATTTCAGCCTAGCAAAATTTATTTTAAAATAATTCTGAAAGCTGTTTTATCAGTGACATAATTCCTACTTTTATGAGTGAAATATACATCCATTTTTCCCCGATAGTTCTGAAGCTCCACCTTTACTTTTTTTAAAGATTTATTTATTTGGGGTGGGGTAGGAGCAGAGGGAGAGGGAGAGAGAGTCCCAAACAGACTCCACGCTGAGCACAGAGCCTGACCCAAGTTCACAACCTGAGCCAAAACCAGAAGTCACTTGGTTTACAGACTGCCAGCCAGGTGCCCCAAAGCTTCACCTTTAGAGAGAAAAGGTACAGTAGTGGTTTTAGTACAGTAGTGGTTTTAGTGAATGATGAGAATGAATCTAGATAGTTTCTGAAATTAATGAACAAAATCTTTTATGTCATGTGAAGTTCTCTAAATTATTTTTTATGTTTTGAAAGTGCCAATTTAAATACCATGTTCACATTTGGTCAGAATCTTGAATTCTAAATGATTTCATACCAAAGGAGATTAGTCAAAGGAGATAACCTAGGGGCACCTGGCTGACTCAGTCAGCTGGGTATCTGCCTTCAGGTCAGGTTGTGATTCCGGGGTCCTGGGATTGAGCCCCTCATCAGGCTCCCTGCTCAGCAAACCGTCTGCTTCTCCCTCTCTTTTTGCCTCTCCCCTCTTCATTTGTGCACTTGCTCTCGCTCTCTTGAATGAATAAATTTTTTAGAAAATCTTAAGGAAAGAAAAAGAAAGAAAACCTAGAATCCACTGCTGCTCTGACACAAACTAAGGATCTCCCAATCAGTGCCCCTAAACCAGTTACAGCCTAGACCTTCAGAGTATGTTGGACCTTTCTTTCACCTACCTGCCAATACCTTTACATCTTGCTGATTTTCCTCCTAACAGTTTTATCCTTTTAGGCCTCTTTTGCTTTTTTGTTTTCCTTTTCTGGTCTCCAGTGGAAAAACCATCCCCTGAAGTTATGTCCGCTTCAGCTCTTCTCTCATTATAGTATCTCCCATAGAATATACCTCCATGCTTGTGACTGCCACCATTATCTGTCTGCTAACTATTTCCAAATTTACACCTCTGGCTAAACGGTCTCCTGGGTCTGAATTCCCTGTGTCTCCAGTAAGTGGATTGGATAATTTTTATTTAGATATGTCGCTATCACCTCAACTATATCTAATGCCAAACTCCTTACTTTCGTCCTATCTTCATTTCTGTCAGCAGTGCCACCATTCTTATAGCCTCTCAAGCTAGGAGTGTTCTAGGAGGTGGCCCACAAAGATTTAATGTAGAACACCAAAGACTAGTTCATCTTCTCTTTTTGATGAATGCCAAAAATGTGTCTTGTTGAAGGCCAGTTGAATGGAATTAAGTCCTTCTTAGCCCAACCATACCTATGATCATCTGTTCCATTAATAATGACCCAGTGAGATTATAGTTAGCCCTCAGGTGTCCTCAACTTCCACCATGGCCACCATGCAGACATGGTGCTTGTCATTAGGCATGGAGGATAGGGATTTATTTTGATCAAGAGTTTCCAAATTACTTCAAGTTTTACTTAAAATGGCCCAAATTCTTGGAGGGTCCTGAAATCACACTGTCCTCAAGCATTGTAGGATGAAGGGTGACCCCAGTCATCAGTCCAGAGCTGTTGGCTACTTACTGGCTATAAACAGATCTCCCCTAGTTACTTTATAAAATAGGAGTTTAGCAAGTGACATTCCCCTCTGTGTTTCTTGGATGAGTGGCTCATGCAACTCTTTTCTCAGGTACATGACTAAGGATCAAATACAACTGGGTTTATAATTCAGATGCAGTAAGAAAAGTGAGTATACTCAGTTTTTTGGTCCATCTGCTGTCATTATCAGTGATTATCCCAGATGACTGGGACATCCAGGTCATGAATTTAAAGCCACTATTTTAAGAAATAATTTAACTTCTTTCATTTTGTACTTCAGTGAAAATGAAGTTAAGACTGAGACAGTATTTTAAGCCAATTATAACAGTTATCCACTCATTCAACAAATATTTATTGAATGTCTGTAATGAGATAACATTGCACTAAGTGATATCTGACATCTAAAGGCATTCAAATATGCAGACATTACTCTTGAGGAATTTCTGACTAGTTGGTAAGTTAAAAAAAAAAAAAAAAAACTATGAGATTAAATGTTTCCTGCTTCTTTATGACCCAGTGATGAATTCCTATGCTCTGTGACAATTTTGGAAGTCTCCTGTGTTAATTCTCACTTAGGTGTATTTATAGTGGTGGAGAGCTGATTGGAGGGCTACCTTTTTTTTTTTCCTTAAGATTTTTTCAGTTTTTTTACATGTATATGCCATTTGGCAAGTTGGCATTTATTTTTATTTTGTTCAGTTAGCCAGCATATAGTAGTACATCAGTAATTTTTGATGTAGTGTTCAACGATTCATTAGTTATATATAACAACCAAGGCTCATCACCACATGTGTCCTTAATACCCATCACCTGGTCACCCCACCCCTTCACCTCCCTTGCTTCTCCAACCCTCAGTTTGGTTCCAAGTCCAGAGTCTCTCATGGTTTGTCTCCGTCCCTGATTTCTTCCAGTCAGTTTTTGCTCCCTTCCCCTATGGTCCTCTGCGCTATTCCTTATGTTCCACATATGAGTGAAACCATACGATAATTGTCTTTCTCTGCTTGACTTATTTCACCTAGCATAATCCCCTCCAGTTGTTAATGCAAATGGTGGGTATTCATCCCTTCTGATGGCTGAGGAATATTCCATTGTGTATATATGCCACATTTCTTTAGCCAGTCATCTATTGAAGGGCTACTTTTTTTTTTTTTAAGATTTTATTTATTTATTTGACAGAGATCACAAGTAGGCAGAGAGGCAGGCAGAGAGAGAGAGAGGAGGAGGAAGCAGGCTCCCCGCTGAGCAGAGAGCCCGATGCAGAACTCAATCCCAGGACCTTGAGATCACAACCCAAGCTGAAGGCAGAGGCTTAACCCACTGAGCCACCCAGGCGCCCTTAAGCCATTCTAAACACTAATAGCATCAGGAATGATGTTTTCTTAGCCCCTCCCCGCCCTAGAACAGGGACAGCTTAGTTTGACTTTGAAATGAACTTTGGCCTTGCAACTTAGGGCAGGACTCCCCCACCCCCCGACACACACGGTGAGCTTTTAGAGGCACTGTATGAGGCAAATAGCCTTACACAGCACTGTATGAGGCAAATAGCCTTACAATGACTGAACTGTTTTTCTCGACTGACAGATATACCAGAGCCCAAGTTTAGCCTTCATTTTAAATGTGCAAGCTAGTGCTTCTGAGCGACTCTTACTGACCGTACTTCTGCTCTCCAGTTGGTTTGCCTAACTTTCACAGGGTGGGCAACAGTTTTGTGCCTACACATCTGAAAGGTATAGAAAGGTGTGGAGGCTACATCTGGGAGGGTCTTGGAGTGAGTCAGGTCAGAGAGACCTGAAGTCATACTGTGACACTAGCTGAGCCAGCTGTCACAGAACTACAGGAAAGTAGTGCTGTTGCTAGGTCTGCAGAGAGAAAAGAAAATGTTGGCCCAAGAGTCACGGATATTCATGAGAAAGATGGATGGTAATAGCACCATAAAGATAAAACTGTAGACTGGGAAAATGAACCACAAGAGAATATTCATTTATATAGTCACCCTCCTCACTTATAAACTTGTAGCTTTCTTTGTCAGGCTGGAGGGAAAAGATAATATGAATAAACCTCCTTTTAGTAAAGTAAGTAACAAATTTACTCCAAGCAAAGTAAATTCACTGAAATAAAAGCTAACTCTGGTTCACCCTAGGAATGTGATAGACCGTACCATTTCTCACTTTATTACAGGTCCGTGAAGGAAGCATTTAAAAACTTACATGTGAGCCCATTATTCTTTTAAGTTGAATTAGGTATTCATAATCATACCTAGAAGAGTAATGGAAAACTTGGCCATTTCAGTACTGCATGCAAGAAAGCATTACCATAGCCCTGTCCTTTTCCATTAGACACATTCTCAATTAGAACAGTGTGTTTTTTCTGCTGTGGGTAAATGTTGCTTAATTGATGTTTTGTTTGTAATAGGTTTCAGAAATGGAAAGAATTTCAGTTATATTTGCTATGTAATAAAATTAAGATATTTAAGTTTGTTTAAAGGACAAGGACTTTTGCTGCCAAACTTAACATTTTAAGAGACTTTTTAAAAGATAATGTAAAGACCAATTGTATTCCTTCAGATTTTAAAACCTGTGCTTATTGAGAATACCAAAATACAATTTGGGGGCCTTCACTCTGGTCCTTTTATGCAATGGAAAGCTCTAATTACAGCTGGGAGGCAGGAAACCTAGCTTCTAGATGTAATTTTTTAAGTTTTTTGTTTATTTGAGAGAGACATCGAGCGAGAACATGAGTGGGGGTGGGGGCAGAGGAAAAGGGAGAAGCAGATTCCCCTCTGAGCAGGGAGCCCAACACAGAACTCAGTCCTACAACCCTGGGATCAGGACCTGAGCTGAAAGCAGATGCTTAACCAACTGAGCCATCCAGGCGCCCCTAAATTTAGTTCTTTTATTCAGCCAACTCTAAGCCTTTTTGAAAGTTAACTTAATCTCTCACATCTTCTGTTTACCAAACTGACAATGAGAAATTCTCAGCTATCTCCCAATATCAGACTCTTAACCCCAACCCCGGGGCTTTAGAATCAGACTGACCTAGGTTAGAACCATCATCTTGTTCCTTACTGGCTTTGTAACCTTGGACAAATTACTTGGGTAACCTGAGTCTCAAGACCCACTTCATGGCGTTATTATGACTGTTGAATAATACGGGAAAGTACCCAGCATACCACTTGGCATTCAGTAGGGTTTTTGTTTTTTGTTTTAAAGTCTTTGTAATACAGAGGAACCGTTTTTCTCACAGGTATTTGAATGAAGAGTATGTTCAAAGCAATGTGGAGAATACAAAGATGAGAAAGACATTCAGCCTGACCTTATGGAGTAGATTGCCTGATCTGAGACCTCTGGTTTTGAATAAACCCTTAGTATAAACTAGAAGAATGCTTAGTGGCGGTGAGAGACGGCCTCATAAAGAAAGCGCTGTGGGGTTTAGAGAAAGAGGACAATATAATATATACAATATCATGAAATCCCAGAGATGAGAGGATGTGGGGAAATGAAGCAAGGTCTTTGAATGTTGTGATTCTTAACACAGACCATGGCAGTGTGTAAGAGGTGGATGTTGTGTAAGAGGTGGATGTTGCCTATCCTGAGTTGTAACGGCTTTATTGAAAAGATAATAGATCCTGACATGATCCACTGAGAAGAGCACATCATCACTTCTGAAGTATTCATGCTGAAAAGCATACCTTCGATTTAGTCGCAAGGAAACATCAGACAAACCAAACTGAGCCATAGTCCACAGAATAACTACCAACATTGGTTCCAGAATTGGATCCTCAGGCAGAAGAACAATAGTGGAACAGTGGGCAAAACTTGAATAAATTTTGACCTCTAGATTACCTAATGGTAAAGTCTCAAAATTTTGCTTAATTGTATTATGGTTGTAGAAGATGTTAACATATAGAAGGTGTATAAGGTCAGGTTCACTGGAAGTCTTTTTAGTATTTCACAATATCTTTTATAAGCTTGAAATTACTTCAAAATAAAAAAAAAAGAAAAGCAAGATAATGGAACCTTGTAGTATAAATCCTTTGCAGATTCACATAGCTCAAGTAAAGATCTGTTTTAGATTTATACAGGAGGATTAAGAGAAGCTGAGCAGTCACAGCAAAGCTGTTCCTAAAGTAAAAAAAAATTTTTTGACAGGTTTCATTTGACCCACAACCAGAAAATAAAATGATACACATAAAAACCAAAGAGATCTGAATAATCTTGTTCTCAGAATTTGTAGTATTCCAGTTCAGGTTTTACCAGCCAAGACAAACCATCCCCTCCTCCCCATCCCATGATGTGTATTAAAATTAGAGCATTCCATGGCAGTGAGGCTTGACCTTTTAAATTCTACTTCAAAAATGTTTTGCTATTATTTAATTGGATAGAGTAGCTGGTTTAAAGATTTGGGGGTGGTGTTATTTTAAAGGGCCAGATTTGTATTTTCTAGTATTTGTTAACTGTTTAAGATTTGTATTACTTAATGAAGACCTCAGGTTCAGATGACTCATACTCCGTTTATGAGGATAATATTGGTCTTGGGCAAAGCTTCTCTTTTGTTGTAATTTATTCCACTTTATCCCTGTACCCTACTCCCATTTCTTCTTCATTCACTCCATAGGCAATCATCCTGGTATATTTAATTTGTACCTTTTGCTTCTAAATGTTCCTGTAACTTTGTTCCTACATTTTTAAGGTTACTTGTAAATTTCATTCTGTTTCTTATTTTTTTCACTTAGCATTTTGCTTTTAAAACACATGCATGTTACTATGTGTGTGTCTAATCCTTGGCCGCCTCCTCCATGGCATGCCCTTTGCACATCTCATTTCCGAGAATCCCAAAGACGTGCCCCCAGGAAGCCCCCGGTTCTCACCATACAAGAGCACTGCAGTATCTTACAAAGGCTCTCTCTTAGATGCCCCTGTGGGGATTTCTTTAGGAACAGATGCCTAGGAGTGGAATTGGCTGAGTCCTAGGACTTTGAGACTTTAATTCGGCTAGCTCCAGATTGCTCTCCAATTTAATGGGTTCCTGCCCTCTGAACTCCCTCTGGCCAGCTCTGTGAGCGTGCCGGTCTGCTCTGAGTCCTGCAGACATTTGGTTTTACTCAGCTTTCTCTTTTTTGACGGTCGAATATGTGTAAAGCGGGTATCCTGTTGTTTGATTTGCTTTTATTGGATTACCGAGGATTTTCATGTGCCTATTATGTTTCTGGGTTTCCTCTTCTAGGTTTATAACTCCTGTTTTTAGATTACCATAGTGATTTACTGATTTGTACCTAATTCTTATGTTCTAGATATTAATCCCGTGTTCAGTTAAGACACTGCAAATATGTTCTCCAGTTACATATTCATTGGACAGAAATTCTTAATGTAATCAAAATCATAATTTTTACCTTATAAGTTATGCTCTTGAAGTTTAAGAAAACCTTCATCACTACTTATCAGAAAAACAGTCTCTAGTCTATTAATTATAAAACTGCCTTTTATATTTCTGATAAAAACAGGCTCTGTTCTGTTCATTACAGAACTACCTTTTACATTTAGTTTTCATCCATCTTGAAACTTCCATTGTTGGTGGTGAGGACCCAGTTCTGTTTTTCTTCAGCACCATGCATGAAGCAGTGGGTCTTTTCCCCATTGCTTTGTGATGTTACCTTTGGCGTGTAAGATCCCACACATCCATCAGAGTGGCTTTGAACTCTATTCTGTTGCATAAGTTTTGTCCTTTTTAAGGAGATATCTGGTGGTTTTTTTTTTTTCTAACTAATTGATTCTTTTAGAAAGTATTTTCCATATTAAAGGCCCTGTTTCTTCTCAAGGAACTAGTTTATGTGTGTATTAAACCAGAATAACCTCCTTGCTTTCACTGTTTAGGCATTTCAGCCCACAGTGATCTTGTCCTCTGAATTCGCAGTGCTCCTTTTCTGTTACCCTCACTTCACTCCTGTTAAAATTTTACATTAACTTTTTTTTTTTAAGATTTTATTTATTTATTTGACAGACAGAGATCACAGGTAGGCAGAGAGGCAGGCAGAGAGAGAGGGGGAAGCAGGCTCCCTGCTGAGCAGAGAGCCCAATGTGGGGCTCCATCCCAGGACCCTGGGATCATGACCTGAGCCGAAGGCAGAGGCTTTAACCCACTGAGCCACCCAGGCGCCCCAACTTTTAATATAAAAAATGTTATTTGGGGGAGAGAGAGCTTGCACGTGGCTTGCTTGCAGGTGGGGGGGGGGGGAGACTCCTGCCAAGCAGGGAGCCCAAGGTGGTTCTGGATCCCAGGACCCCAAGATCATGACCTGGGTCAAAGGCAGCCGCTTAACTGACTGACCCACCCTCTCACCCCCTTTTATTAACTTTTATTTCCTGTGTTGTTACTTAACTTTTCACGTGCTTTGACATATTCCATTTAGATTATAAACTTGCAAAAGGCAAGGATAGCTTACACATTTTTGCGCCTATCATAGTTGTAGCTAGCATAGAATCTGTAACCACTGGACTTTACATAAGTACTTTTGATTTGACGGGTGTGTGTCTCCTTAAAAGAACCATAAGCATATACAGGCAGGGACTGACTGACGAAGGACAGAGCACGAATATACATTGTCAACACGCACTGACTGAATATAGCCATATCTGCTGTGGCAGGATTTTTCCACCATTATACTTTTTGTTACATCTCAGTTTCTCCATATTAAAAAAGTTTTAATTTACCAATTCTTTTTTCTTCCCCTTTATTTTTAGTAATTGCATTTTATTTAGTTTTCCTTAATGAACCAAGCGAAAAGCAGTTGTGGTAAATAAATCATGTGCAAGGGAAAACAATACATTATAATTAGGATTCCATTATCATTGAATTAGGCATTCCATTATTGAATTGGTGTCTCTGGCTTCTCCTGGTCTCTGACTAATCCTGAAACAAATTCTTCTTTGTGGGCAAATATTAGCCTGTAATAATTAGAGTATTCATCTAAGCTAAGGCTTTTCATTAAATCTCTTTCTAATTAAGATAGCTTCCCCAGTACAGACTGATTTAATTTAATGTGATTTATCCACTTGTGTATCGGGGTCTGGTGGAAATTGTTTTTAACATGAGAGGATTAGGAATATTAAGATCATCTTGATGTTCACAGATCTTTCAAAGTATTTAAGGCCTTGCTGTTTGGTTTGTTCTGTCCACCTAGGTCTGATGTCCCTGCTAATAAATTTTTGTGTGTCACAAGTGCGGTAATGGGCGACCACTAAAAATAGTACACTGATTCTATTTTGCATTAAAATATTGAGTTTAGACTTAGGACACTGTTGTGTTACTTAGGTTTGGGAATCAATTTTCATGCCAAGTAGCTGGTTCAACATATCAAATGTACCTTTTCTGTTTTACCAGAACTTCAGGGTAACTAATTAGAAACAGGCAGACCATTGATACATACCCTTAATGAAGGTGGACATGGCCTTGAATGCAACTTGTTTTATCTACTTGGTCTTCTTACTGCTTCCTCACCTTTTACCTTTCTTCAGCTTTTCCTCTAGTTTTCAATGAAGGATATTTAATAGATATTAATTTTGAATTTAGTTTTGTTTGGGGTTTTTCTTCTTAACGATTTTCCTCCAACATTCCCCCATACTTTATTCAAGTCAAACCTCACCACTCACTCTTACACTTTTAACCTTTTTTTCTGATCCCTTTGTCTAACTTACCTTTATTTGTGTTATTTTACTTCTTCCTCCTTCCCTGGTATGTGAGCAGGAAAAAGTCTGCACTGTTGTCTGCATGTGAATAGGATTACAGATATAGGAACTAATCAGAGGAAGCCAAAGCATAGAATCTAATTCATTGCCATCAAAAAAAAAAAAAAATCCTGAAAATGTCTCTTTTGATGTTATCAAGAAAGTCCATTATGAGGCAAACTAAGTGATTTTTTTTTTTGACAGAGACAAAGTGAGAGAGGGAACACAAGCAGGGCGAGTGGGAGAGGGAAAAGCAGGCTCCCAGCTCAGCAGGGAGCCTGATGTAGGACTTTATCCCAGGACCCAGGGATCACTCCCTGAGCCAAAGGCAGACGCTTAACCACTGAGCCACCCAGGTGCCCCCAAACTAAATGATTTGTTCTGATCACAATTTCATTCCAGTTTTTGGAAATCCTGGGCTGGGGTAGCAGAGAATGAAAGAGAATGTGTGTATACCCAGTGTCATTGGAGGGGGAGAGGGAGTGCCATGAGAGGAAAGACAGACATTCCACACCCTGAGCTTTCTGAGGTCCCTTTCCAGCCTGTCCCTTCAGCCCTCAGTATCCTGACAGAGTGGCTGATTCCTCCCCTCCCCCTCCCCTCACTCTGCCCCACTGAGCTTTCCCCCATTTATAAATAGTGGCAAGGAGGAACCCAAATCTGTAGGGAGAAGGATGATGGGAGGTGTTTTGGAGTCAGGACTAGAAGCTGCGGGGTCTCAGACCAAGTCTCGCTAAGAATCTTCACAGAGTCTGGGTATGGTTTGAACAGCTCCGAGCCGCGCAGCAGCCCAAAGGGGTCCGCTCATCTGAGTCAGCGGAGGGAGACGGTTGATGCAGCGTTCAGCAGACCACGTGAGCCAATGGAATGATAAACAGTAACTGCTGAAATACTCTGGTCATTTGCAAAGTACACCGCCCCACCCCACCCCCGGAAACGGTCAAAGTGGAAACAGAGCGCCCTCTAAGTAAGGCAGCAAGTACTAGTTCAGGAGAACATCAGCACCGAGGGAATTGCCGGCTCTTGGAGTTCTCAAGCTCGTGGGAACCCCATGTTTCTCACGGACAGAGAAGAATAATAGTTGAGAATTACATGGCCTTGAGGAGGTTGGTGCTTCTATTTCAAGACCTATTTTGAGAATTGACTAGGAAACAAATGCTTCTACCTCATTTAATGAAGAGTCCGCGTTCCAGCATGCTTAACGAAGGGTCTTTTGTTAAAGAGAGAAATGATACAGAAAGCACTCAGCACTGCATTCCAAATTTCGGGTAAGAATTTCAGTTTAAAAACAGTATTTAACGTGGTCAAATATGCCATCAGCTAGAAAATATTTATCTGGGGGTTTGAAGGTGGTGGGAGAAGGAGTGTATCAAACTCCCTCAGCTCTTCAAATGTGCAGTCGGCACCTGTCCACACTGCATAGACTCCCTAGGTTCCTATCCTTGTGGCATCTTGTACGAGTCCTGCTGTTGGTCACTTTTCTCCCTTGACCTATTGTTACCACACTCATGACCTTGACTTCCCAATATATCACTTGAAACCTTTCATTATCTCATGATAATGAGATCTGCCCAATAACTCATGATGAACTCAGGAACATCAGTGCTTTAACAATAAGATAGTGGTTGCACAGAGGTAGAGGATGGCTGGAACACAGAGTGTATGAGGCCTAATAATGTCTGGCATTTGCAGAACAGAAGCAGATTCCCGTATGCCTGCTCGCCTGAGGTCTGGAGGTCACAATACTCTCCAGCCATGGCCCCTCAGTGCCCCTCTCCTGTACTTGTGAGCAAAGGTTTTAGTCTCAGGCCTCTTCGAAGCAGAAATCTGCCAGAGAGGGAGAGAAAATTTCAAGCAGACTCCCTACTGAGCATGGAGCCCAATGCAGGGCTCCATTCTAGAACCCTGAGATCATGACCTGAGCCAAAATCAAGATTTGGCCACTTAACCAACTGAGCCACCCGGGCGCCCTGAAAGACTGCCATTTTCAGTGGGGTATGTGGTTCTCCCTGAAAAGGTGAATTTAACAGAAGAATATCTCAGGTACAAGAACAGCATAGGTCTTGAGATGGGAGTGTGTCTGGTGTGTTCAAAGAAGGACACAAAACTCAGTGTGGCTGGAGCAGAGGGAGGCAGGTACATTGTCATAGAGAAGGAGCGCAAGAAAAGTAACAGGTGACCAGGGAGTGTACAGCTTTGTGGAGCATGGAGCATGGTAAGGACTTAGATGTTCTCTCTGGGTGAGGTGGTCAGCCTTTGGGGCAAGGGGACGAAGGGGGTTAGAATGCAGGGACTAACATTATAAAAGGATTACTCTGTTTTCTACCATTATGTTGAAAAAGTCTGTAGGAGGGAGAGTGGGCAAACAGAAACCAATTAGAAACCAATTGCAGTAAGCCGCGTGAGGGAGGTGGTGGCTTGAGGTAAAGTTGGTAAGGTGATAGGAATTGGCCGGGTCCTGGGTATGCTCTAAGGTAGAACCAACAGGACTTTCTGACGCATTGGGTGTGGAGCTTAAGGGAGGAAACAAGGATGACTGCAGGGTTGTTGGCCTCAACTGGAGGAAGGACAGCTTTGCCCTTGAGGCAAAGACTTTGGGAGGCACCAGTTTGGGGGAAAGACCAGGAAGCAGTTCGGTTTAGGCCCCAATAGATTTGAGCTACTAATTAGATACTCAAGAAGAGATGTGAAGTTAGTAGTCCAAGATGTGAGTGCAAGGGAGGGAGACAGACCAGAGACACAGATTCGGGAGGCATCATACACATATGGAATTTAAAGCTGTAAGTCACCTAGGGAATGAGTGTGGAGAAAAAAGTAAAACCCAAGCCCTGAGGCACTCATGTATTTAGAGATCAGCCTGCACAGGAGACTAGAGAGTGGCCAGGGAGGCTGGAAAGGTGCCAAGAGTAATTTGGGCAGGAAGCCAAGTAAAGAGGTCTTTCAAGGAGGGAGGAACTCTTTAGATTTGGTTCTATGAAGGCCACCAATGACCTTGATGAGAACGGATTTGGTGGAGTGGTGAGAGCAGAAGCTGAACTGGCTTGGGTTTAAGAGAGGAATGAGAGAGGAGGGTTGAAGACCGTGAGTATAGACAAAAAGAAACTTAGCTGTGTAGGCGAGCAGAGAAATGAGCGGTAGCTGGGAGGAGATGTGCATGGAGTGAATGATGGGAGAAATTATGAGTTTCCTAATAAGTAAGGAAGGAATGACTGATGTAGAAGAGAGGGGAGTTTGCTGGAACAGTATCATCGAGTAGACAAGAGAAGATAAGATCAAGCATATAGGGGAAGGGATTGGCCCTTAACACAAGTGTCATCATCCATACAAACAAAAGAAGGCAAAGTAAGTACATGGGTTTATGTGCAAGTAGGTGGGTAGATAGAGTGGTAAGAGCCTGTGGAAGTTTCTTACTTGTTTTCAGAGAAATAGGATGAGAATGAGAGAGGGTGAGGAAGTAATAGAAGTTTGAGAGAAAAGCAAAGGCATTAAATACTCAAATCTGGGCAGGCAGAACACAAGAGCGATCTATGGAAACACATAGGATTGCCAAGCAGTACTGGGGGCCCAGTTCTGGCCAATCAGTCATCTACCAAAGACTTCCACTAGTCTCTGTTCCCAGCCAAAAATCAAATCAAATGAACCCACCAAATGAACCCACCGAAACATGGAGCTAATAGGCTCAAGTGAATTTCTGGGTGAAGCAGGAGGCAGCAGACTAAAAACCTTTGCAGCCAGAGGGGTTACAGAAATGGGTGAAGTGAAAGGAGATAAAACTTTAGAAACAGAGCATCCCAGTTCCGTTTCATTTTTTGCTTTGGGGTGATACAATGGAGAATATTTACCAGTGAAATAGTAGTGAATTAAATATCAGGGGGACAAAATCAGATTGCTTTCTGGCTAGGTCTGAAGACTAATTCAATGATTAAGACTTGAAATCTACTCACAACAAAATATAATCAGTCATTGATCATTGTGGAAAGGACTGAACAGAGAGACCTTCCCTGTGTCTTGGAGGAGGGAAGGGCACTAGTTACAGAGTAGGAACCTTCCTCACAGCCCGCCCAGGCCCAGCCTTATTCATAGCCACTGTGTGCGAGAGTTCTCGAAGCTATGCAAGGTCATTTTGACACAGGTGTCACACCATGTGCACAGCCAAGAGAGAACACTGCTATTGAGTTGCTGTGGGATTGAAGGGACTGTTGTTTTGGATGGTGGAGAAGGGAGTATGTGGGGTGGGGGGAGGTTACAGGGGATATGTTAAACTAGTTCCCAAGTGTTTTATAAGTTTGTGTCATAGTGTTAAAAGCAGAAGTATATCCTCCAAAATCTGAGCTATTAAGCAGATTAGATGCTATACTGTTACTATAATATTGAAAGGTACAAGGATGGGTGTGTGTGTGTGTGTGTGTGTGTGTGTGTGTGTGTTTCATCTGGTAAACTTGTTGTTGTGGTAATCTAATGAATTAGAGATATCTGCTTCTAAAATATTGCTCTCAAGACACATTGTCTTCCATTCGTTTTATCTTTATTCTTTTCTTTGTCAATCCTAATTGAATTATTTGTGATTTTTTCAGAGGCATGTTGATTTGGTCTTTTTCCTTTCTGGATAGCAGCAAGAAAACACATTAGGTATTATTTGTGGACCTGAAAGAAACTAGGGTGGCAGGAATTTTAAAATGTCAGGTTGCACTTAAAGTAATCTTTTCATTAAGAAATTAGATCTTGTATTAGCCAGGAAAGGAAAAAGTGGTACAAAACAATAATGCAAAGCATATGGATATGTTAATGTTCATTTGAATGAATAGGAAAATGTCCTGCTTCCAACAAAATGCTAATACCCCCCCCCAAAAAAAAACCCATTAAAAGTTAGTGCATGAGAGTAAATTTTGGATGTGTTTCAAACTTTAAATACTTTGTTTTCTAACACTTTGGTTAGAATCCAACTAGCCTAAATAAAGCTCTATTTAGACTTTAGCAGATATTACAAATTTATGACATTATCACTTTTAAGTATTTTTTAGGGCACATATTTGAGAAGCTTTAAAAAATAACAGCTTTTAGAGGTACAGTTTACTTGCTATAAAATGCAAGCACACTTTAAGCATACAATTAGATGCATTAGATAAATGCAAAGTCATATAACTAACATTATAGTCAAATTTTAGAACATTCCAATACCCCCAAAATTCTTTCATATGCCCTCCCCCCTTTACAGTCAGACATCTCCCCTGAACCCTAGTTGCTGGAAACTGCTTATCTGATTTCTGTCACTGGTTTTGCCTTTTCTAGATTTTTATATAAGTGGAATTAAGTAGTATGTAGTCTCCTGTGTCTGGCTTCTTTCACTTGGCATTTATCAATTTATCCCTTTTTACGGCTGAGTGGTATTCGGCTGTATGGAATATACCACAGTCTGTTTACCCATTCATGGACTGACAGACATTTGGGTTTTTTCCCCAGTTTTAGAATATTATGTGTAAAATTGCTATGAACATTTGTGTATAAGAATTTGTGTGGGCAGGGGCACCTGGGTGGCACAGTCATTTAAGTGTCTGCCTTTGGCTCAGGTCACAATCCTGAGGTCCTGGAATCGAGCCCTTCATTGGGCTTCCTGCTCAGTAAGGAACCTGCTTCTCCTTCTCCCTCTCTCCGCAGCTCTCCCTGCTTGTGCACATGCTCTCTCTCCCTCTCTCTCTGTCTCTCTGTCAAATTAAAAAAAAAATCTTAAAAAAAAAAATTTGTGTGGGCTTATGTTTCCCTGGTTAGAAGGAGTGTGATGGTTAGGGCCCCGCCAGACTCTCTTCCCAAGTGGCCATACTCTCCTCCATTCCCATCAGTAGTACCGGAGAGCTCGTTGTTTGGCACCCTCACCAAAACCTTACCCAAAAAGCCTTTTTAATTCTGGCCATTCTATTAAATGCACTGTGGTATTTTATTGTGGTTTTAGTTTGTATTTCCCTACTAACCAAAGATGTGTGAGTAGCTTTTAAAAAATTCCTTTTTTTTTTTTTTCCTGATATGTAAAGGTATCGGGATTAACTGAGAAACCAGGCTGAATTAGAGGTCAGGCAGGCCCTTCTCTTCAGTCCCACCAGCCTCATTGGGTCAGATGCATTGAGAAAGGATTTTCTTTGGTAAACTTAGGAGCCACTAGAGTTTTCAGGCAAAGTTGCAGTATTGGCAGAGATGGTCTTTGCTTTCTTCCTCTCTTCCTTTGCTTTAAAATTTTTTTCTGCCCAATCCCAGTCATTTTGTGCCCTCTCGCTGTCCGCTAATTATCTAAAATCAACCAGCAAGATCTTTCTTCAGTACCCCAAAGGAGGAATAAACTCTTTTCAATACCCTAATCAAATCTCCTTCTATAGGGACACAAGGCAGTTACTGTTATAAGTAAGTCACTGTGTAATGTGAATTAGAGCAAACTATTTCACCTTAATTTAAAAATAACTGTAATAGACAACATTCACTAATCACTTACTAAGGATAACTTCAAATAATTCTCCCAGAGGTAGGGTATGTTTCCAAGACCACATGTTTAACAAGCAGTGTAATTAGGCAAAGAGCCCACCGTCTTACCTGATTCTAGAACCCGGGTCTTAAACACAATTCCCATGGCTTCCTCTGCTTAGAATCATCCCTATAACCCTGTGTTTTCCTGAGTGTGGTCCTCCAAGCCTCTCCATCAGATCAGACTCTCCTGGGGTGCCTGTTAAAATGTGGATTTCTTGATCTCACCCATACACGCTAAATGATGATCTTTGGGAATGAAGCCTAGGACTCTTCATTTTCACCTAGTTCCCCACGTGATTCTTAGACCACTAGAGGCAGAGAACCACTGCCATAGCCTCTCTTCCTTGACTAAGGAACGCATCTCTGCAGTTTGTAAGAGAAGTGCCATACAATTTTAACTCTGTGTTCTCTATTTGGAGCCTGCAGTCAACCTATTCAGACAAACTAAAGTCTTCCTTTTCCATGAAGCTGTTTCTAACAGGTGACCTTGCTTTTTGTTCTCAAAATGCTACTTCCTAACTCAGAACTTGAATGAAACTAAAGAGAAAAGTTTTTTCTTTCCCAAAAAGAAAAGAAAAAACAAGGGCACCTGGCTCAGTCAGAGGAGCATGTGACTCTTGATCTGGGGGTCTTTGGCTATAGAGATTACTTAAATAAAAATAAAATTTTAAAAGAAAAAATAATCCTTGACATTTGATATTTCTTAATGTATACTATATATTAGTTTCCTAGGCCACCATTAATAAAATCACACAAACGCCATGGCTTAAATAAACCTGAAACTTATTGTCTCACAGTTCTGGAAGCCTAAAACCCAGAATCAAGTACTGGCAGGGTCACTCCTCACCCAGAGCTCTGCAGGAGAAATCTTTCTTTGTGCCGCCTGGTGCTCCTTGGCCTGTGGTTACATAATTCCATCTCTGCCTCCTCATCTTCGCATGAAAATCTTCTCCATATCTCCTTTTCTGTCTCTAAGGGCATTCCCATTGGGCTTAAGTCTTGTCTGAATCCAGTATGATCTCATCTCAGTCCTTAATTACGTCTGCCAAGATGCCATGACCCTATTTCTAAGTGAGGTTATGCTTGGAGTTCTGCTGGATCTGAGTTTTCAGGATGACACTGTTCATCCCACTACATATATTTATTTGCTTCCCTCATATATTGTTATTCTCCCAGTTTAAATTTCAGAATTGGTAGATGTTTATCCAGATGTTGACTCTCCTTATAAACTTTATTTTTATTGAAGTATAGTCGACACATAATGTTAGGTCAGTTTCAGGTGTACAAGCAGTGATCTGACAGCTCTGCCTTATGCTGTGCTCACAAATGTAGCTACAGCCCATCACCCTACAATTCTCTTATGGTACCACTGACGATATTCCCCGGGTGGCACCTTTTATTCCCATGACTTGATTCATTTCATACCTGGAAGTCTTTCGTCCAATTGCCTTCACCCATTTTGCCATCCTCTACTCCTGTTCCCTCTGGTAATCAATAGTTCTGTGTTTATGGGTATGTTTCTTTTTTGTTTGTTTGTTTCTTTATTCATTTGTTTTTGTTTTTTTAGAGTCCACATAAAAGTGAAGTCATATGTTTTTCTTTATTTCACTTAACATAATACACTCCGGGTCCATCCATGTTATCATAAATGGCAAGATCTCATTTTTATGGCTGAATAATATTCCCTTGTGTATATAAATACACTACATCTTTATTCATTCATCTACTGATGGACACTTTGGTTGCTCCCATATCTTGGCCCTTGTATATAATACTGCAATAAACAGAGGTGCATATTACATTCTAAATTAGTGTTTTCACTTTCTCTGGGTAAATATCCAGTAGTGGAATTACTGGATCATACGGTGTTTATATTTTTGATTTTTTGAGGAGCCTTCATACTGTTTTCCACAGTGGCTGCACCAATTTATGTTCCCACCGTCAGAGCGTGAGAGTTCCTTTTTTTCTACATCTTCGCTAGTACTTGTTGCTTCTGTTTTTGATTTTAGCCATTTCCACCTGTGTGAGGTAAAATCTCATTATAGTTTTGACTTGCATTTCCCTGGTGATGAGTGTTTGTAACAGAATTTAAACAGAAAGTCCAGTTATAGTTCCAGTGACTGTTTTTGTGCTGATTCATAGGAATTGATCCTTAGGTGGAAACCATTTTCTCCTTCCCTCTACTTCCTGTCTTCTGATGACTGTTTCCAAAGAAAGCATCTGCTTAAATACTGGATTTATCTTATTGGTGCCCAGTCCTGATTCCACCCCTTTGCAGCTCAAATGTGATATTTATTTACTAAACAACTGGGCTTGATTATCTTCCCTGATCTCTGCTTTCAGAGGAAGCTCCACAAAGCTTACTAGCAAATAAATTCACTGCTTAATATCTTAAGATTTCTTAATATCTCTTCCCTGCCCCCAGTACTCATTGATGCTTTGGAGAGTAGAGTATGGTTTTGAGAATTTGGTCAAGACTAAGGAAGTTCTGGTTGAAATTTGGAGAATATTTAGAAGAATCTTTCATCTCTCTCATCTAAGGCATAAAATACAGAGAAAGAACATTGTTACATGGAATATTCCCTTTCCCAATCAGTACTTGATTCTAGTAGACTCCATAGGATGCAAGCAAATGAGTTTTCTGCCTGGCAGAGCACGCAGCAGGCTGCAGTTACTCAAGACCAAGAATGTAAGTCTACAGATGTAAATGCCACTGATGCAGTATTCTGATCATTTAAAAAGGCATAGAGTACTTGGGTTAGCGTCCAGTTCTGTGTAATGTTACCATCTGTCTTTGAGCTTTATCCACATACAATTAAAAAAGAAAGTACAAAAAGGAAGACAACGTGTGCCAAAAGGAAAAAAAAAAATTCACCTCTTTCGGCCAGAAGTATCAAAATGGTAGACAGTGTTATCAGTATTTCAGCCTTCTTTGAAAGACAGCCTTCTGAACTACATAAAATCTATTTACTTTTTGCTATTTTCTTTTAAACTTCAGAAGATACTCCATATACTGTGTAAGAATAGAGCCTACTGTTCTTCTGCCATCTTGGAAGAACCGGAGACTTCTGTTCTTTGGTTGAGCTACACACAGCCGGATTCTTTATCCTCTTGGTATACAGTCCTGTAAGCTAATCCCTACATCCCAGTAGTGGCACCCTTTGCACAAGTGAGGAACTGGGCATACAGAAGGCCTGTGTTTGAGAATTCAGCTTTTGAAATTTTGAGTATATCTCATATTTTTTTGAGGGGAGGGAGAGGCAGAGAGAGAAAGATTGAGAATCGTAAGTAGGCTCCACGCCCAGCACAGAGCCCGACACAGGGCTCGATCTCACAACCCTGTGTTCATGACCTGAGCTGAAACCCAGTCAGATGGTTCATCAATTAAGCCACCCAGACACCCCAAGTGTTCCCCATATAGACCCGTTTTCTTCACCAACAGCACCACCGCCCTCCTTTATACTTTAGCTTACAGGACTTGTTAAATTACAAGGACAAGAAAGAACACATTATGATTATTTGTACTAAAAAGCACGGGGCCCTAAAATATATTCCTTAGTGGAATACTTAATCGGGTAATTTGGGAAAACACAGTAGGAGCAGGTGGTGGAATGAAGTGGGCACGGGCATAGCCCTGTGCTCAGAAATGCCTTCCATCACCCGGGGGGGTTTTACAGTTTAATAAGCCCCTGCTATGGTGTGCGTACAGCTGCAGTTGGATCACTCCTGGTTGATCCGGTAATCCTTGTTTTATTCAGATCCCTAAACCTTAGACTGAAGTCAGGCTCACTGAATGGGAATTCGGATTCCTAAGGGGTTAAAAATGAGGTAATTTCGTTCTTGGATCACCTGAGGAGAGTGGCACGAGCCTAAGGTGGTTTCGCAGCCACTTCTGACGGGCCCGTGTGGCTCCTGATGCAGAGCCCAGGGCGGGGAAAGGACAGAACTCTGCTGCAACCAGAGACCGTCACCTTCTACAGTTTGTCTCGCTCTTGCACACAGCAGCTTGCCCTCACCCCGTTAACAATACTCTGTCCTCAGCCAGACTTTGTCTCTCAGAGGAGAAAAGGATGAAATTGTGGAGAAGACTCTGTTCTGGGCAAAGTCACCTACACAATAAAGATGGAGAGGAGTAACACTGTCCTTGGCTTTGTAGGCATCTTTATTTTTTTCTCCCAAGATGAGCTGTATTGTCATTTGCATAATTTTTAAAGATTTACAGGATTGTCACTTAGATACTCTGTTGTAGTTACGAGAGCTGCTGCAGAGCGGCTGGTAGGGCCTGGCTTGTGAGTAGGGCCATCAGGAGTGCATAACAATTTC
This sequence comes from Lontra canadensis, assembly GCF_010015895.1. Classification (NCBI taxonomy): domain Eukaryota; kingdom Metazoa; phylum Chordata; class Mammalia; order Carnivora; family Mustelidae; genus Lontra; species Lontra canadensis. Next base: position 46,553 of record NW_022631292.1, on the reverse strand, counting down.
ACAGAAGATCTAGTCTTTTATACTTTGAATAAAACCATAATAAAACTCTTAATCAGAACATGTGTAGGGTGTGCTTAAAAGATGAAAGTAGTGCAATATTAAAAGAAACTTGAATAAAAACTTGAAGATCTTTCATTTGCTTAGTATTGGTTTCATTACTGAGTACAGTAGACTCCCTTTATAAACTTCTGACCAACACATCTCCTCCTGTTTCCACTAACTCTCCAAGGGAAGCCTTATTCCCAGACTGAAGCTAAGGAACCTGAGGCCCACGGAGGTTAAGGGATTTGGTTAATAAGTTGCTGTGCCTAGGTATAAAACCAGGTCAGGCTGACTCTGTAGTTCCTGTTTTTAATATGCAGTCCTTAGAAGGTAGAGTAGGGTAGCGGAAAGTCTTTGAGTTAAACACAACTGATTGCTGATTAACTGTGATCTTCAGCAAGTGACTTAACTTCTCTGTGCCTCAGTCTCCACAGCTCTTTACAAAAGAGGGATAATATCACAAGGGTTGTAAAGATTATAGTAAAGTGACTATATCCTGATAAGCTCTACCAGGGCAGAGATCTTCTTTTCCTTCACTACTGTAACCCCAAAGCCTACAGCTGTGTCTGGTATAGAGAGTATGTGCTCAAAAGAGAACTCGTTGAATTAAACATGCTTGGCACTTAGTAGGCACTCAGTAAACAGTAACGTCCACGTGCATTATCAGTCCTCTTCAATCCTAGTATCAGAGTGTAGAGACTAATAATGTGTGATCTCTGATCTCATTTAATTCGAAGACCAGCAAATTAGTAGATGTGCATGTGCTGACACCTTGGATCTTTTAATCTGTTACTGATTCATGTCCCGCAGTTTTGGAACATCTAAACAAATTTGTTGAGTTCAGCAGTGACAAATTGTATTTTGTTATTGCTCTTGTTTTTCCCATTGCATTTTGAATGTCTTCTCTCATCATTTTAGCACATGTTTTTCTTTTGAAGAATAATGAACAGAGTATGGATTTTTCAGAGATTAGGCAAAATAAGTTCATGTCATCAATAACACAATCTACGGATGCGCAAGTATAAGTGACAGTCATGCTTAATAGGTTCTGGAATGAATTTGTAACTAGGATTCGTGTCACTTTACTTCATAGCACATTGTTTTGTTTTGTTCCTTGCTGTTTTTGCTTTGTAATCTCTGCACTAAAATCCCTGTGATTAAGGAGGCATGGCACGTGAGGCCAGCTGCTAGGTTGGCCTGCCTATAAAACTAGCACCTGTGCCCTTTGTCCCGCTTACACAGTAATGATGTTATAGTTTGCATTTCTGGTGAAAGTCTACTTGATAATGCTATTTGATCATCTTTTTAATTGAACACAAAATTTTATCACTGTATTATACTATCAAGCATAGTACATTTGCACATGCATACTCTAGTTTGTGTGTCTACAGTATGCAAATCTATGCAGTTTTATCATGTGTTGATTCACATCGTTCTTTTAATCTCTTCTGTATTTGTTTCCCTTGCTGTCATCTTAAATATACATGCTCTTTCTCCCTTAGTCACATTCGTAGAGTTTAGTATTTTATTGATCTCATCAAATAACTAGCTTTTGTACTTATTTATTTTCACCATTTCTTAGTTTTGTTCCATTAATTATTGCTTTTTATCTGTATTTTTTTCCCTTCTATTTCCCTTTGGATTCTCCCCATCCCCCACCATTTCCAAGATTAGTAATTTCTTTTTCTTTTTCATTTTTCCTCTTTCATAAGGAAGCATTTATTATTTGAGTATAGCCTTCACTCTGTCCCATTGATTCCATTTTTCATTCTTTTAAAAGTAGTTCATAATTTTCTTATTGATTTCACCTTTCATCAAGGGTTATCTAAAAGTGTTCTGCTAAAGTGGGAGATACATATATATATGTGATTTTGATGTGAGAATGTGGATTATAATATCTCAACTTTTACAAAATATGTCTAAATATTGTCACCAATAATCAAGTATTTATCAGTGTTCCATGGATACTACCCCATCTGACATATTTTTGAAAGACTTATAGATCTATATAACCTTTTAAAATCACATTTATCAGTAGTTATTCAATTCTTTTATGTAATTGATTATTACTGGTGACCTATTATAAAAGGCACAAAAGCCTACACTCTAACTTTTTTAAATTCTCTTTGCATTTCTGTTTTTCCTTTTACATTTATGACTTTGGCTCATAAAGATGTTTGACCAGTTTTCGCTTTAACAAATTTTTGTTTGACCTTATCCGTAGATGCTGAAAAGATATTTGATAAACTGAGCCATTCCTAATGAGCCATTCCTAATAGAAATTAATAAAAGAGACTACTGTCTTACAAAAACTCAACAGGAAGGTTCTCCTATTCAAGACCTAAACCCACTGTCCTTTTTTGTAAAAGTAAATGCTAGTGAAAGCACTAAGAAAAGACTATCTTAAAGAGGAGAAAGTTAAATATAAAATTTTTTTGCTGCTGATAGAAAATCTAAAAAGTCAAAGAGAATGTAGTAAAAAAGAAACAACCAAATTTAGTAAGAAAGTGTGTTTAGATGACTACATACAAATATTCAGCAAACAGATTTTTCTTTACCAAAGCAGTGATTGCTTAAAAGCAGGAGGAGGAATAAATGTTCCATTCACAATAATGGCAAAAATTCTTAAATTATTTAGGAATAAATTTTAAAAAGAAGTCACAGAAGCTGTGTGAAGAAAACTGAAATCTTATTGAAAGACATAAAATAAGGTTTGAATAAATGGAAAAGCATACTTTTTTCTTAGAGGAAAAGACAACAGAACAGTGTCCGATCTTTCAAAGTTGTAACGTAAATATAATGCAAATGCAATTTCAGAATAAGTTGGAGAGTGGTTATTTTAGAATTGAATTAATGCTCTTAAGTTTGTCTTGAAAACATCGTTGCCAGCAGGAGTCAACTATAGTATGAAAAAGGAAACAGGCAGATTTGCTTTACCAGGTGTAAGTCATTTAGGACATCAGTATGGCCTTGGAGCAGGAATCAACACCAGTTAAGTGGAGCAGAAGGGAAACTGGATGTTTCTGTATTTGAGAATTTAATGTATGACCGAGTTGGTATTTCAGAACTATGGAGAAAAAAGGAGTCATGTAATAAAGGATGCTAGAAAAACTGACATCTACACAAAGAAAATTAACTTATGAAGTTAAATAGGAAGATGTTCTCCATCTTGCAGAAAAATAAAAAATATAATCTAGAGGCAGGGAGCGATAAAAATAGGCATCTAAAGGCTATAATAGCAAAAGAAATGAACTTGTATAGACACATAGACACACGCACGCAAGTGTTGGACAAGATGCCATAAATAAAGGCAATATAGGTCATGGATTTGTGAACATTTACGACAAAAAATATAAAGGATTAATAATTCATGATAAAGGAGCTTTGCAAACTGACTAAAAAGAGAAGAACAGCATATGGGGACTGGATAGAAGAAAGGAAGCTGCTTTCCTTTCAGAGCAGCACCAACAAAATCCGTTCACTGTGGCCAGGGAAACACTAGTGACCAGCGGATAAAATCACTGCAGAAGATACAGAACATATGGCAGAGGGTAGAGTTCTTACCAACCGTAAGATGAAAAAAACTGAATTTTCAAAAACAGAGTAGGCAATCTAACCAATATATACTTCTAAGTAGGCTTATTTAGCTAATCAAAGTCCTACAGATTAAAACAAAAATGGTATGCTTTGGCAACGATACAAAAAATTACAACACCAAGCATTAGTAAGTCTGAAAAGAAAGCCGTGTCATTCATTTTTTGTGTTTAAATTTCAGCCCAGGGGGCACTTTCCTTTGTGTAGTCAAAAGTCTGTTATGGTGCTCATATCTTCAGATCCAGCAATTCAGTTTATTGGAATTTATCCTAGAAAAATCACCATCATTAGTTACAAATAGATCAATTTAAATGCTGTTTGTGTGGAAACAACTTAAATAACAAAGGAATTTTTAAGAGTTCTATATAAGCAAACATTAGGCATCCATAAAGTGACATTTTAGAAAATCTTTAATGGCATTTATGGAAAGATGCATAAAAAAACAAGTTATAAAAGAGTATGTATAACATGGTCCAATTTGTTAAAAGTTTATGGATCTCTTTTTCAAGACATGTTTTATATATATGTGTGTGTATATACATACACGTATATGTGGCCTCAACAAGTATATACTATTCTGATCTTGCCTTTGATCTATTAATACACCCATATTGCAAATTGCAGAAAATGTGAACATGTTTTCATTTTATCTAGAAGCTTATTTTGAAGACTCAGAGAATCGGTGCCCCTCGGAAGAGAGATTTTCAGAACTGAAAAGATATCTGCATTCATACAAAACACCAAAAGTTCAACAGATTTAGGATAGGAATGTGAAAATATAGGTCCCTGAAATTACCTGTAAGAACCAAATTCAGGGTGGATAAGCTAGACTGTTCACAAACAAAAAGTTGAGTTTTAAGCGCAGGATGATTCCTTCTTAGAAAAAGCAGAAGTACTAATTCTGACTTTTTAAAAAAAATAAAAGCAAGATGGGGCAGGAGACCAACAGCCCTAGAGCACAGATCATCACCTTCCAATTCTGAATGCCATCCAAGGATTAATATCTACACTTAGCTGAAAATGTCTAAGGATGAATTGGTAGGGGTGGAGAGAAATGCGTATCGAGTCATGAATTAGGGCCTACCCCTAGAGGCAAGGCCGGTCTCCTCAATGCTTTGCTTCCGTGCTATGGGAGAAGCGTGAGTGCAGTCAGAGAATACACCACAAGGTGTGCCACAGCAGACAGTCTCCCCCAGAGAAAGAGGAAGTCCAGAGACAGAAGGAAGGTCAAGAGTAGTGGCGTAAACCTCAACTCCCTACAGGCACTATAGGGGATCCCCCGCCTGGAGGATTAATAGCAAGAATCAGAGCACACACCATACACCAGGCACTTCTCTGAGCATTTTACAGCCCTTTCCCTAGTTGATCCTCACAAAATCCTGGGAGGGTAGGTAGTGTTATTGTCTGCATATACAGATGAGGCTTGTGGTGAAAATGTTAAGGTCAGAGAGCTGATGCGGGGCAGAACCAGCAGTGGTCTCTACTTTCCATTTCTTAAGTACGTACTCAACTTATACGCAAAGACAGATGAATAATATTCTCAGTAGGAAGCAGTTTCTTTCCCTATGAAAATGGTTCTGAGTCCTAATACCAGCTGATTTTAAGTGGTTCATGAATGCCCTTTTATTTTGAAGCAGAAAGAGGGCTTTCTTTTAGATATATTTAGGGAAAAAAAATACCTGTATTTGTCCATTCTGAACCATTCTTCAAAGTGTACTGACCAGTGCCAATTTGTCGTGCTTAGTATTAGCCAGGTTCTAGTATAGGTCAGTGTTAAAGTGACACAGTGAGTGACTGTTGAGTTACTAAATCCAACTTTTATCATCTTGGTGTAATTTTTTTTTTTTAATCTGAAAAACCCTGCACAAATCCAGCAGCCTCAGCATTTTAACAAAAATGCATCTTAGATGACAAACTACTTTATTTAAAACCCTCCAGTGTATGTAGTTAGACTGACGGATTTAGATCTGGCTAATAGAAAATAGGCCTTTGTGTATTTTTAACTTTTTAAGGTATTAAAGTTGAAATCCAAAATAAATTATATTTTTGTGCATTTCGTGTATATTTTATTGTAGAATGGGGAAAGAAAATAGAGTTGAAAATGGAAATTTAAGACTACTGTGGGTGAAAAAGAAAAAGTTTTTGGTTATTCTGACACTGAACTATATAATTGGTTGTGTGCTCTTTAGCAGCTGTGGGCAAACCAGGATTTCTTCACCCAGTTCTTTCCTTTGAAACATACAAATGTTTCAAATGAGACCCCTGGAAGAACAAGGGAAGAAAAGAAATCTCTGTGGGCCCACATGAGTGTGGTTGTTCTAACAAAGTGGTAGTTTAACATAATAATAAAGTTTGAAACTTTCCAGAAGACAGAGAATCAGGAGCAGATCATTTTCTAAGCATCATAGAGGCAGATGACAGGTGGCTAGATAACATCAAGATTTGTAATCTCAACTGTGTAAAAAGGAGATCTTTTAAAAAAGGCTTTTCATGATGGCAGCCATCTTAATTTGCATATTTAAAAGGATGTTGTTTTTATACCGAAAGATGTCAAGGCTGTAACTCCTGTGTCCTTGAAGGAACTTCTCTTTTCTTATTCTGTTATTACATTATTTTAGCCCTCTAACAAGCTAGTTAATGAAATAAAGGCACATTTCAACTTCTGAGTATCCATTTCAGTACTGTCACTTGGGAACGAAGCAAGCCCTGCTCACCTTTACCTCTTCCCTTCTGAGAGCAAACTGACTTTCTGGTAGGAACGGCTCCTCTAGGCTAGAGGCCATGGGGCCAAGAGGTCTTCAGAGGATGATGTGAAAAGTGAGCTCCTTTATTAGCAATAAAGAGTTCTGTGTGGCTTTGGGTTGTCTGGAAACAAGAAACTTAATATAAAGTTTACAAGTATCACGATACCTCAGGGCATAAAAGCTGTGGGCAAACCAGGATTTTGTCCCTTTCCTCCTCTCTTGCTCTGGCCTGAATGCATTTCTTAGTCCCTCTAATACTTAAGGATCCAGTACAGCTCAGGGCGATGAGCAACAAGCTGTCTCTTCTTCCCCCTCCCCACTTCTTCCTTTCTCACTTCATTTCCTTTAGCTTCTCACATTATACTGTTGCTCTTGTTTGTAATATAAGTAGTATTTTAGTTATGCTGAGTTCTGTCATTCCAAAGTTCTAAATTCCAAAAAAGCAATTTATTGGAAATCTTTTGGAATATTGCCTTTTTTAAGGTGACACCCCATTACCCAAGATTGTTGTAATTCTTTCAGAACCAAGAATCTGTAGCACACAAGTTAAAAAAAAAAATTTCCATGCAGTAGTTAGGTCTTACTAATGGTATATAGAAGTTGTAGTCATGCTAACATTAAGAACTTTCTTTTTGCCCAGCACTATGCAAAGGGCTTTATGTATATTAATTCACTGCGTTGTTATGACAACCTCATGTAGAAGGCATTATAATTCCCTCCTGTATTTTTATGTGAGAGGATATCAGACCGCAAAAATTTTGGTCAAGCAAGCATTTCTGGAACCTGTTTTAAGCGCAGGGCATTGTGCTAGGTACTAAAGATCTAAAGCAGAAACATGGTCCTTTCCCTTCTGGTACTTATGATGCCCTGGGAGACTGGGTTTCCATGAGCTTCCAGTAATTGAGGACAGGATGGCAGAGGAGTACCCAAACAAGCACACAGAACTTATGTCCTGAACATGCCAGGGGGCAAGACCACTCTGGGCCTGGATGCTTGAAGAAAGCTCTTCTTAGAATGCAGTCTCCTTGACTCTGGAGATAGACTTTGAAGAGAGTGGAGAGAAAAGATTTCAGGGAAACAGGCTGTATATTTGAGACAAAGAGAATATTCTTGGCAATTGAAATAGCAATTTGAGTAGTTGTCTTGTGTAGAAGGCATGAGGTCCCTCATTGGCGTCATCGGGGCTCAGGCTGATAATACCCTGGACGGTAGTATAGAGAGGGAATGTGAGTGCAGTCCCCACACTGTGCTGGCACCGGCGGGCTCACAGGAGCTAAAGTCAGAGGGACAGGTTAGAACCCAACAATGCTGGTGTTACGATTCAGTAAGCTATGTTAGCAGCCAACATTTATTGAGTACTTACTATGTCTCAGACCCTATTTTACGTGTTTTTATGTGTATTTTCTCATTTAATGCCCCAACACCTCTGTGAGGTAGTTTATAGATACAGGAACCAAGCAAGCGACAGAGACCAGTCAGTCAGTAAGAGGCAGGACCTAGGATTTTTTTTTCTTTTTTTTTTTTAAGATTTATTTATTTGACAGACAGAGATCACAAGTAGGCAGAGAGGCAGGCAGAGAGAGAGAGGGGAGGAAGCAGACTCCCTGCTGAGCAGAGAGCCTCTATCCAAGACCCGGGGATCATGACCTAAGCCGAAGGCAGATGCTTTAACCCACTGAGCCACCCAGGCGCCCCAGGACCTAGAATTTGAATTTGGACATTCTGCTTCCACAGCCCTCCGTGCTCCACACAGCAGTGTTTCTGGAATTTTTCACTTAGGAACATTTCTGTAAGTGATATGGACCTGGTCTCAAACATTGCCATTTATATCCTCAACAGACATGCATTTGCACACACACCCTTCCTTATGGGTTGTCCAGAAGAAAGTAGAAAGTGAAAGTTTAGTTTCTTCCTAGTATAGCTGTAGCCTTTTTTTTTTTTTTTTTTAAAGATTCTATTCATTTATTCGACAGAGTGAGATCACAAGTAGGCAGAGAGTCAGGCAGAGAGAGAGAGGAGGAAGCAGGCTTCCTGCCAAGCAAGAGCCTGATGTAGGACTCGATTCCAGGACCCTGAGATCATGACCTGAGCTGAAGGCAGAGGCTTAACCCACTGAGCCACACAGGTGCCCTAGCTCTATCCTTTTTGATAGCATTTGGTGAGCACTGAGCAGCACCTGTGGAAGAAGGCTGGATCACACAAGCAGCTGCTGAGGGGGAGCTGTGCACAGGTAGGGTGACCAAGGAGGAGGGTGGTGAGAGCTGCCTGAGGAAGGGCTTCATCCCAGGCTGTGGACCAGTGAGTCTGATGAGACCAGCAGTCCTTTCAGAGAGGGGTCTGGGCAGAACATGAAACAAAAATGTTGCTTGCAGGGGAGTTTTAAAAGTAAGTGGAACGAGCACTCAGTTCTAGGAGGTAAAGAGGCATGACAAGTGACAGGAAGTGACATTTCCTCCACTGTGAGACAAAGTGGACTCCCTGCTGAAATCAAAGAGGTCTAGCCTCTCCTTTCCTCAAGATCTTCAGATCCACCTCCACCACAGCCGTCCCTCACGGATCTTTCATCCACTTCCGCTCTCGTATACAATGCTCAGCTTCCCAATGAGACTGTCCCTTCAATTCTGAATCTTAGCCTTGTTGACACAGGTATTTTCATTTCTCAGACTACAGTCCTTGCCAAGGGCTGATTATATTTAATATATTGTAAGATAGTTATGAAACCAGATTGGAACTTGGACTGAAGTAAATCACAGAGTAAAGGAGACAGACAGTGGACATTTACAGAAGACTTAAAGAACATTAAAAAAGGAACACAACCCACCTAACCAAAGAGGCAGAGGATCTGTTCTCTGAAAACGGTAGAACACTCATGAAAGAAATTGAGGAAGACACAAAGAAATGGAAAAATATTCCATGCTTGGGGCGCCCGGGTGGCTCAGTGGGTTAAAGCCTCTGCCTTCAGCTCAGGTCATGCTCTCAGGGTCCTGGGATCGAGCCCCGCATCGGGCTCTCTGCTCAGCGGGGAGTCTGCTTCCCTTCCTCTCTCTCTCTCTGCCTGCTTGTGATCTCTGTCAAATGGATAAAATCTTAAAAAAAAAAAAAATTCCATGGTCATGGATTGGAAAAACAAATATTGTGAAAGCGTCTATGCTACCCAGAGCAATCTACACATTCGATATAATCGCTATCAAAATACCATCAACAGGGCTGCTTGGGTTGCTCAGTGGGTTAAGCCTCTGCCTTCAGCTCAGGTCATGATCTCAGGGTCCTGGGATCGAGTCCCACATCAGACTCTCTGCTAGGCAGGGAGCCTGCTTCCTCCTCTCTCTCTCTCTGTCTTACTTGTGATCTCTCTCTGTCAAATAAATAAAATCTTTAAAAAAAAAATACCACCAACATTTTTCATAGAGCAAGAAAAAATAGTCCTAAAATGTGCATGGAACCAGAAAAGCCAAAGGAACGTTGAAAAAGAAAACCAAAGCTGGTGGTGTCACAATTTTGGACTTCAAGCTCTATGACAAAACTGTAATCATCAGGACAGCATGGTACTGGCACAAAAACAGATAGATAGATCAATGGGACTGAGAAGAGTCTCCAGAAATGGACCCTCAACTCTATGGTCAACTAATCTTTGACAAAGCAGGAAAGAATGTCCAATGGAAAAAAAGACCATCTCTTCAACAAATGGTGTTGGGAAAATTGGACTGCCACATGCAGAAAAATGAAACTGGACCCTTTCCTTACACCACACACAAAAATAAACCCAAAGTGGGTGAAAGACCTAAATATGAGACAGAAATCCATCAGAATCCTAGGGAAAAACACAGGCAACAATCTCTGTGACTTCGGCCACAGCAACCTCTTAGTAAACACATCTTTAAAGACAAGGGAAACAAAAAAATGAACTATTGGGACTTCATCAAGATAAAAAGCTTTTGTACAGCAAAGGAAATAGTCGACAAAACTAAGAGATAACCAACAGAATGGAAGAAGATATTTGCAAATGTCTTATCAGGTAAAAGGTTAGCATCCAAAATCTTTAAAGAACTTACCAAACTCAACACCCAAAACCAAAAAAAATCCAGCAAGAAATAGAAGGCATGAACACACATTTCTCCAAAGAAGACATACAAATGACCACCAGACTCATTAAAAAAAAAAAATGTTCAACATCACTCAGCATCAGGGAAATACAAATCAAAACCACAATGAGATGCCACCTCACACCAGTCAGAATGGCTAAAATTAACTCAGAATACAACAGACATTGGCGAGGATGCAGAGAAAGGGGAACCCTCTTGTGCTTTTGGTGGGAATGCAAACTGGTACAGCTACTCTAGAAAACAGTATGGAGGTTCCCCAGAAAGTTAAAAATAGAACTACCCTACGCCCCAGCAGATGCACTACTAGGGACTTATCTAAAGGATGCCTGGTGATTCGAAGAAGCATATACACTCCAGTGTTTATAGCAGCAGTGTCCACAGCAGCCAAACTATGGAAGGAGCCCAGATGTCCATCGACAGACGAATGGATAAAGAAGATGTGGTGGTGTATACATACAATGAAATATTACTCATCAAAAAGAACGAAATCTTGCCATTTGCAACAACGTGGCTGGAACTAGAGGGTATTATGCTAAGTGAAATAAGTCAGAGAAAGACCAATATCATATGATTCCACTAATATATGGAATTAAGAATGGGAAAGAAAAAATAGAAACAGAGAGGGATGCAAACCATAAGAGACTCTTGACTCTAGGAAGCAAACTGAGGGTTGCTGGTGGGGAGGTGAGTGATGGGCATTAAGGAGGGCGCTTGGTGGAAAGAGTACCAGCTATTGCATGCAACTGACAAATGTAAATTCTACTTCTGAAACCATGTTGATTAAAGTGAATTTAAATGAAAAAAATTATTTCTATCTCAAACCTGTTTACTGTTTACAGGTTACTGTCTCCATGAGTGAAGATAATTTCTTTCTGAAGGTCTTTGTGGTGATTAGCAGCAAATAAAAAAACTAAAAATGACTGGTAAATCTGACCCAAAAATCTAGGAACGCCAGTCTATATAGCCCTTGTTTGTTTACCGTGGCTCACTCTGTCGTGATTCTTTCCCTGGTTTTGGTTCTGCCTTGTCGTTTGAATCAGCCTTACTGCCCTGCATTGATCATTACTCAGTCTGTATTTTTTATCTTTTCCAAAACCTAGGTAAGAACCTCGATGCAGTCCACGACATCACGGTGGCGTACCCTCACAACATTCCTCAGACAGAGAAGCATCTCGTCCTTGGGGACTTCCCCAAGGAGATTCACTTCCATGTGCACCGCTACCCGGTAGACGCCCTCCCCGTGTCCAGGGAGGACCTGCAGCTCTGGTGCCACCGGCGCTGGGAGGAAAAGGAAGAGAGGCTTCGTGCCTTCTATCAAGGGCAGAAGAATTTTCAGTTTATGGGACAGACTGTAATTCCACCTTGCAAGTCTGAGCTCAGGGTCCTTGTGCTCAAATTGCTCTCCATACTTTACTGGACCCTGTTCAGCCCTGCAATGTGCCTCCTCATATATCTGTACAGTCCTGTTCGGTGGTACTTTATAATCACCATGGTTCTCTTTGTGCTGCTAGAGAGAATATTTGGCGGACTGGAGATGGTTGAACTTGGATGTTACCGGTTTTTTCACAAACAGCCACATTTAAATGTAAAGAAACAGGAGTGAGATCATAAGGTTCACAGTTTTAATGGCCAAGGGGATATTTTGGAAATGTGTCGAGCCTTTGTACACGGAGATGCGGTTTTGCATGACTATGTCAAATATTTCTACTACCATCCTTATTTGTTAAAGATACTTTGCACTCAGTTTTGTGGGAAAATATTGCTACACACTTTTTTTTTTTTTTTAAACTCTCTGAATGTAATTTCAATACGCCTAGCAGGGAGCGATCGCTATAAAATAACTCGGGCCAGAGTGTCCCTAAAGCAGCCACCAGGCTGTTAGCAGACAAGGGACACACAAAATTTTCTTACAGGCCCAATCCTATTTCGTAACAAACTCCAGAGACAAGAGGCAGATGCGGGGCTCAGAGCAAGGGCTGGCACTTGACACTGGAGGTGAGAGCCCTTCCTCTGGGTTCCCTCCCCCAGCACTGTCCCCCTGGCTCATTTCTATGCCAGTCAAACCATTGCATCCTTTCCTAAGGCCAGAAAACAGAAATCCCACGTCCTTCAACCAACCAACCATTTTGCTGGGAAGCCCTTCATTATTCATAAAACCTTGACATTTAGCCTCGCACTTACCTAGACATCAGAAGACCGCCTGTGCCCTTTCTTCCTATGGATAGTAAGACCTGGACATTTCTCAGGGAGCAACCACAGGCTCTCCGCTTAGAAACCTTAGTTTGGATTTGTACAGATAGGAACGAAGACCGTTCAGTTGTTCCCTTCTACTTACTCTTGCGTGCTCCGAGCTGGTTTCCTTGACGCTCATCGGCAGGGGTAGCTTTTTCTGCGTGACATCGAGTCACTTACCTTTCTAAAGGAATGCATGGAAGGGTCTGTCACTGCGGTCAGAAACTCTTGAAGTTGTGTCTGTTGAAATAGTTCTTTAAACCTGCCCCAAAAAGGAAGGATACTGTATTTTCTGTACGTGCATGGGTATCTGGCATCTGCGTTAAAGCAACAGCGTGTGCAGCCCGGGCGGTCATGGCTCAGCCTCAGTTCCTCCCTCGCAGCCCTGACGGATTTTTGATAACAGGAAAATGAACCCCTTTTTAATGATAATGAGGGCTCTCGCTCTCATTTTTTAGTCCCAGGCTGTCTGTTTGAGTACTAAAATTTAAATCCACTTTTGACCAGTCGTTTGCCTAAATATTCCTGGTGCTTGGAGTCCACGGGAATTCCAGCAAACCAACAGCACCAGTCTCCTCCTGAGGCAGAAGGGATGCGTGGTCCTTGTCTCCACCCTGCTGGAGCTGGCCCGACTGTTTTTGTCATAGGATAGGGACGCTGGTCAGAGCAGCAGAAAACGTGAGGCAGTGAGAAATCTCGAGCTGCTCGCAGACCTGCCCGCTTTCCTCCTGCCTCCCACCGGCCTCAAACGCTACTGCTCTATGTACCCTTTTGGCATGAACGCCTTCTCCGTAACTACAGCCCATTTTTGCTCAGCAGTGACTTGAATCCAACAATGGAAACATGCACTGCCATGAAAGGTAAGCACATTGTTAGCCGAACTTACTGAGGAAAAGGGCCGAGTTGCTTGCAGAACACCGTTGACACCACTTTTACTGGAGGGGGACCGAGGAGTGTGTGCGCACGCACAGGCCTATATTTAACCACACCCCCCAGGCCCTTTTCCTTCCTGCCTGGAGCCGCTAATTACTGTGCACATCTGCTCCAGACCCAACTGTTTAATCCCGTGGTTTTTAAGGTGTTTTTCTTTTTTAACCTTTTTTTTTTTTTTGGTCCTAATAAAAGAAGTTTCTAATTTAGTTTTCTCTTAGACCTCCTCTTGATTATATTTGGAAACACAGTTTTACAATTAGCCTTGCATTTGTCCTGGGCAAGAGAAGAGCTGCGTCTTCTACCCCACACGTGTTTGTACTGTAGCCCACCCAGCCGCCTGCCCTCCAGCTCCCCGGCTCCTTGTTTGTGGTGTAACCTTTAGAGGATGGCGTGAGACCTGTACAAGAGGAAAGCTCTTTCCTTTCCTCTTTAAGAAAATGTTTTCTTTGGATTATAAAAGACATGTTTAAGATAATGCAAACTTTGTTTTACTACCCAAAATTCATACGCACCCAAACTGGGGAGTGCAGACATCGTACCTGCTCTCTGAATCAGAAATGATAACTTCAAAGAGAAAGAAGTTGCTTCTTTCTGTTTTGTTTTCCGGGGTCTTGTGTTTTCGCAGTAAGGCTTCTTATAAAGTTGTAATTCTTTGTTCCTACATGTTTGGCTTTTTTAAGAGAAAGAATTTAAAGAAATAGTGAATGATTTGGAACTTAAAGCTTTGTAAATTGGTTTAAGAATGTCAAGTAAAAATTAATTTAACTTTCAGTGTTACGATCAGCCTCAGGAATGAGCCCTCCACCCCTTCCCATCTCATCACTCTGGACTCAGAGCAGCTGTCAGTCCTTCTGAGTCTAGCCACTCTCTTCCCACTGAACGCTCTTTCGGTCCTTTGAGGATCAGCTTAGAAGCGGGTTGTGAAACGTTTACAGTACCGTCTGTCCAACTGTTCGCTCTTTACCATTCTGAAACGTTTTAAACAAAGCAAATGTGCTTTGTATGGGACGTGAACCATTATACTTAAAATAGTAAACTACGAGGAAGGGCGCTGATGGGGTCCCAGGTTTTACCACCAGAAAGCTCTGATAAGCGGCCAGAGTCACTATACAAACCAGTGGGCGAATGTGGTAAAAGACCAGAAGAAAACGTTAAACAGCCCGTAATTTCAAACTCCTATTAAAACCCTTCCTTATTTGTAACACTACTAACACACACATTAGGGAGAAATACCAGCTTCCGCTTGTGTCACTTTGACATTAGTTACTTCTCAGCACCACACTGGGAGCTGGACTTTGGTGGCCAGAATTCTGCGAATTCTGCAGAAGGGGTGATGTGCCCATTGCACCCGGGCTGCAGGCTCTCGGCCTGACCGCGATGCCCCTGTGCACTTTTGTAATAGAGACTCTAATGGGAGGGAGCCTGTTGGTATTAAATTGTTTACATTTCTTTATATAAATAACGTGCTTTCAGTGCCTTAGTTATGGGTCCCTTTCTTTTCTTGTTCCAAGAATTCTACAATGTGTTTCTTAGGTAAAAGTCTCTTTTTGCTACTCACTGGGAGGAAAATGGTTTGTAAACACTGGTCACTGTGGTAAACACTATTTTGTGGGGACATCTGGAGAGGAGAGCTTGATGCCGAGGTAGCCTTTGCCTTAGAGCTATTATTTATGCTGTAGCAAGCAAACACGGTCTTGTCACGCAATGAACTTCAGATTGGAGATGGCCAGAAGTTGTCTCCTACCAACCTTAAGCTTTTATTTCAGAAGAGAATCTTGGTTTTGGTAATTTATTTTTTAAAAGATTATGTACGAAACAAGTTTTAAAAATAACTCACAGAATGGCCTTAGTTTTCAATGTCCACTAGTATGTTTACGAGTTGTGTTACCTGTAATTTACATCCAGAATAAAGTGGAATGAATCAGATCAAGTTTGCCCACGTATCCTGTTTCTGGTTCTACCGGAATGACTGAGTGCTACTGTGTTTTCCCACCTTGTTCCAGCCTTCCGGTATGTAGCATCAAGGAAGAGCTCATCAGTTAGGAATCTTCCACAGATGTTTTAAAAAAAAAGACAAATGCCCACACAAAAAGGGAATACCCTGCTTCCTTAACTGGAAAAGTCTAGGGTCCACAGTTGAATTCAGGCCTCAGTGAATTCATCAGAACTTGGTTTTCTTCCATTTCTGTCAATTAAGCCCTGGGGGCAATTTGGTGTCACACTTGTGGGGTTGTAATACCAAATACCAGCACCACCAGCTGCAAGAGGTAAATGGGACTGAGCATGCCCCATCACTGTCAGGGAGTATGTAACCGTGAAAGCAAATCTTGTAACAAAGCTTGACAAATGCGTGAAAATGTGCTTAGCACACACACACACATGCACTTGAAAATCATGGAACTGAAGGGTAGCAGAATATGCCTCCCCAAAATATGACTAGTTAAGCACGTGCCACCCAAAATAGGCCACTTTGGTATATTGACGGCTTTGAGCTGTAGGCACTTGAAGAGCAGCAGTTGGAGGGAAAGGCTTTCTGTGAACTGTCCTCAACTGCCTGATGACCAGTTCTCCAAAAAGACTCACTGGCCATATTATGCTGAGCAAAATAAACCAATCAGAGAAAGACAATTAGCATTCGATCTCACTGACATGTGGAATTTAAGAAACAAAGCAGAGGATCATAGTGGAAGAAGAGGGAAAAAAAAAAAACAAGACGAAACCAGAGAGGGAGACAAAGCATAAGAGACTCTTAATCATAGTAAACAAACAGGGGTTCCTGGAGGGGAGAGAGGTGGAGGGATGGGGTAACTGGGTGATGGACAGTAAGGAGGGCATGTGATTTAATGAGCAGTGGGTGTTAGAGAAGACTGATGAATCACAGACCTGTACCTTTGAAATCAGTAATACTTAATTTTATTATTAATATTTTAATCAACTGACTTCAAATTTTAAAAAAATGTTAAAAAAAAGAAAGAAAGAAGAAAGAAAGAAAGAAAAGAAAGAAAAAGAAAGAAAGAAAGAAAGAAAGAAAGAAAGAAAGAAAGAGAAAGAAAGGAGAAAAGAAAAGAAAGAAAGAAAAGGACTCAGTGGCCATAAAAACCTTCCCTGGGAGTTGCATCAACCAGGAAGGATGGACTTCTGTCATAGGAGAGAGGACAAAAATGACCACAACACCCAGATAAAGGTGGTCACAAAGCATTATGCTTCCCAGCTATTCTTCTAAGGGCCAGTTTATCTTTCCTCGAAGTCATTTACTCTCCCCTAAGAGTCCTCCCACCGCCTCCACCTTCCCAGGGAAGGTGTTCTCTAGTCCTGAATTCTGAGCCACCTCTGGGAGTTACTCATTATTCCTTGGCTATATCTCTACGTATACGTGGCAGATACATTGTTAATACATTTCTGATTGTCTTCCTCTTGTTAATCTTTTATTACCAGAATCTCAACCAAGAACTCAGAAGAGTAGAGGGAAATTATCTTTCCTCCCCTGCAGAACCTATCCCATGCCCCCCACTCTGTCTTCAGGTTCTACAACAAGCACTTTGCTTGAAAGATTCACTCTGAGGGGAGCCCACAATGTCATTTTCTGGAAAAGGGGCACACAAGGCCTGAGGCGCCCAGGCCATGAGGGCTGGCTTCAAAGACCAGACCAGGAGGCTGGTGGGATTTCTGTACTCAGTTTATGTGAAGGGGAGAGAGGAGAGCATAGTCTGTAGATGCCCATTTGTCTCCCACATTGCTCATGTCACTGATTAATTTTATAAAGGGTTTAAACAACTCGCTGTGAAGTGTGGCTTTCCAATGAGGCATTTCAAATGCCAGCTAGTCAGCCCTGGGATGTGCATAGCTTATCTACACTTGTGCAATGCTCTCTTCATCCCAAAATGTTTTTAAATTATTAAGAGGCCACCTGTACTGTCCTGGCTGCGTTTGACCTGTTTCACAGGCACCTGTGATGACTAGATGCCTGTGATTCCTCCATCGCTAGACCCTCTCAGCTGCAACCCTAGTGGGAAAGAGCCAAGAAAGGGGACTGTTGCCCCAGTGGCTCAAAAAAATATCCCAAACCAGAGGTCGGTGCTCATTCCCGAACCACTTACTTGCCCAGAAATACTATGTGGGTTGTGTCCCTGGTTGTTGGCCGCCTCCTGGGGCAAGGATGGAATTTGGTCCCTGGTCCCCAGGACCTGTGTTGAGAAGGGACAGATTTGAAGAGGACTATTACAGAGAATAGGATGGAATGATGCTGGACGGTGGGACGTCCACCTCAACTGTGAAACCTCCCACATGGTTTCCAGACAGGGTTCCAAGCCCTGCCCTGTGGGACCCTTCTCCATCAACCCTAGGGGGTATTTGGGAACCCTGGTGTTCTCCACAGCGGTGTATAGACCATCTCATGAACAGCGGGTCCAAGTGAATTCTCTAGTCACTGCTTCCACTCAGAGTACCCAGACTCAAGCAAGACAGTGTCGATGTTTTCATTCCATCAAGATCTGCTGACGTATCAGCCTGCAGCTCTGCCATCCTTCTGTCTCCCAGCTCTGCCCCTCACCTGCAGTGACTCATACCTCCCGCACCCGCCTCCATGCGTGCCCTTCCTTCCTGGTGCACTAGATCGGGCAAGTCTGGGGACCCACTACCCACTCTCTCTGTTCCAAATTCTCCTCACATCCCCCTCAGAACACCCAACCCCGTTTGACCACGGAACCTGCTCCTCACAGCCCCCAGTGGCTTTGGGCCGATTGCCAAACAGCCTCTCCCAATTCCTCCCAACCCAGCCAGCAGGTCCCCAAGTGTGAACATTTTCACAAGAATGAACCTGGTTGCCCACACGTCACGGGCGCCTCATCCCCTCCCAGCTTTGCACAGAGCCCTCTCATGGGAGAGGTGCTTCTGTCCCCAGCCCACAACCAGTCAGATCCCACTTCTTCTCTGCAGTGTTCCCCAATCAGTCTAGCTTGACATGTCCTCCTGCCACAGAGACATTTCTCGGCAACTCATGCTTGACTACATTACAGCCTATCTTACGTTACATTATTTTTCAGCCTGATCACCTCAGCAGGAGTGTAAGCTTCTGGAAAGCCAAGATAAGGATGCTTCTTCACATTTCTCTTATCCCAAACAGCTTTAGCCCATCACCTTAACCATTCTTCTTGCACAATAAATTCTGACTGGTGATTCCTCGGAAGTCATTCAGAAGGGATCCTGTTCTAAACTAAAGCTGAGTGCACAAATTTACAAACTTAAAATAACAACAAAAAAAATTGAAATGCAAACCTGTCCACCTCTTTTTTTTTTTTTTTAGCAAGAGTCAAATCATTTTGATTGAGGGTATGATTTACCAAAATAGATTAGCATGTTAACTCTTCCAAGGAGAAACTTATAACATCCTTAGGAAGATGTTCAATTACTCTTATCTTCCTCCAACTATACCTGTGGAGGAAACTTTCCCAATGTCTAACATAATGATAACACACTTACCCTTGTCCCACAATCCCACTTTGAGAAATCGATCCCCAAAATACTGGCCAAGAGGAATGGTAAGATGCACGCACAAAACTCGTCATGGCGCTCCACTTGTAAGAATAAAATACTGGAAACAACCTAGATGCCCACAGTAGGGAATGACTGAGTCGAATTTGATGACATGACTGAGTTCTTAGGAGCTATAGGACAGCATGATGAACATCAACAGACACCAACAGGGGACTTTTCTCTAGAACGGTATGTTAAGTAAAAAAAGAAAGGTAGAGATCAATGCGTATAGTTATGCTGCTTTTTATCAAAGAAGGTGAGGCCACACAGATACACACACATATGCTGACATTAAAAACAAGTTACTAAATAATTTTAAAATATAAATCACGGAAGTAAAATGGCAATGTACAGAAGGAGAGCAGGAACACGATGGGTAGGACTACAGTAGACCCTAGACTTCTTCGACTAAATCTTATTTTATACAGTATGCTTGACTTGGGAACCAAGTTGATGTCTTAAATAATTATAAAATTAAATTAAAAAATAAGAAAGCAATTTCTAGAAGTCAAAAGGAACATGAAGCAAATGAACCTAGCAGATTGAGTTTGCGGATTCATTTTGCAGAGAGGAATTACTTCAGGTAATAGGGTATATCCTTAATGGCATATATCCGAAGGACAAAAAAAATTGCAAAAAAAAAATCTCAGATTGTTTTTGTTGTCGTATTGGTAGTAATGATACCTATTTCCTGAAGTTATTGCATTTATTTTAAAATAAATCATACAAGTAATTACGATGTTGTTGTTAGGAACCAAGATTTTCATTGTAAAAGAAAAAATATATATAAATATAAAAATTTTAGGGGTGTCTGGGTGGCTCAGTTTGATAAGCCTCTGCCTTCGGCTCAGGTCATGATCTCAGGGTCCTGGGATCAAGCCCCAAATTGGGCTCTCTGCCCAGCAGGGAGTCTGCTTCCTCCCCTCTCTCTCTCTCTCTCTCTCTCTGCCTGCCTCTCTGTCTACTTGTGATTTCTGTCTGTCAAATAAATAAATAAAATCTTTTAAAAAAATTTTAAATTTAATGAAAATCCCCATCATTGTAAATGTGAACTGAAAATAGGAATGAATTAATGATGAATGGATCAGCAGAGCCCTGAGAGGATGGTCATCGATCTCGTGATGGGTGCATGAGTGTGCATCATTCTGGTCTCTCTAAATTGTGGCCACTTTGAATAATAGACTATTAAAAGAAATGGCCGCTAGACAAGTCACCTCAAGAAATCCATCCATGTCTCAGCTCCCTTGACTGACTGGAAGAAGGCAGCACGAGTCGTGCAGGGGCCCGATGTCCTCGTACAAGCTTCTTCACAGCAGTGGGGCTCTCAGCAGATCCCCTACTCTAAGGCTCAGGGCTGGTCCCAGGACAAGTTGCTGCCCCTCAGCCTGTCCTGGGCTTTCCAGCAAAATGCCAGGTAGACACGAAATGAACATGCACTAATATACTCGCTCTTCTGCCTCAAGATCTCCACCTGCTAACTTTCCCTGGAAATCCCCTTGCAGGGGCCTCCCAGGCACCCCCGCTCCCTGGGGCATGCAGGCGCACAGACAGTGCTCCCTCTGGTGGGGTCCCCAGGCACAGCCTCTGCCTCTGCAACCAGATTACCTGGATGGTCCCTGCAGCTATAATACCAGCAGCCGGGCCCCGCCCCCGAGACTGGATTTAATCAGGTGTGCAGACTGAAAATTAGGAGATGCCAAAGCTCCCCAGGTGCCTGAAATGAGCGCATCCGCCTTCTTCGAGCTCAGACTGAGTGCGTCCACTCTCGAGGCCCCAGTGCCCTCCTCCAAACAATGAGCATTTGGTCTTAGATGTTCCGGAAATCTGGGATGATTTATGAGGTGATTTAATTCAGTCAATATTTATTAACTACTTACTGGATGTAGAGCCCAGGCTTAGGACTGGGGAGGGAGCCAAGATAAATAAGCTTTCTTCTTTGCCCTTCCTGACCACATGCATGTTTGCTTTCTTTCCTTTCCCAAAACCACTGTTTATGAAGCACCACCTTCCAGGTGTGAAGCCAACCAGACAAAAATGAAGAGGGTAAATAAGAGAAGGCATCCCTGTCCCAGGCCTGGCCCTGGCCCTGGTGCCAGAGTTTGGGCACAGACAGGACCGGAGTCTCCCTGAGCACAGGCGGCCAACGGAAGGCTCCAGCCCCGTGAGCGCTCCGTCCACCGCCTAGGGCTAGGGAGCGGATTCCCACGGCAGCCGGTGGTTCAGTTTCCAGAAACTGGGGTGAAATGACAGCCACGGCCCATGATGGGAATTCTCCATCCTGCTAGAAAAAGAGCCCATCTCCTCTCCGTCTCTGCACTCTGGGACATAGCCATCGGTGGCCGGCCCTTGCCGGGAAATCTGCAGCAGACTCGGCTCCAGGGAACGGGTCCAGGGAGGGGGCCAAGGACGGGGCCGGATTGCTCAGAGGGTGTGAGCGCACAGTGACAGCTGCGTGGCTGGGCCTGCAGCCAGATGCCGGCACACATGGGGCTTTGAGGAAGGGTGAGGTCATTCTGAGGAGAGTGGGCGAACACAGAGTCCGCGCTCCTCTGCCTGCCTCCGGCTTTGGAGATGACTTCATTTGTTCTGAGGCTACACGGGACTGGAGGGCCAGCTGCCTTGAAGAGGCAGCCCCGGATTCTTCTCAGGGACTGTCACCGAGGAGGGCAAGTCAGCTATGGGTCCCTCTGAGGAAGTGGTTAGGGCAGTAACAGGCAGAGACAGGTGTGGCTTTGTAGGCGTGCGCCCAGGGGATCTGCAGGGACTCCTGGTCTCAGGAGGGTCCCACACTTGGTTTGCTGCTCTGCTGTCACCATCTGGAAGCTCTTCATAGTTTTCTGAACAAGGGGCCTCACATTTTCCGTTTGCACTGGGCCCTGTGAATGATGCGGCCAGTCCTTGCTGGAGGCCATAAGCAAACCCAGGAAAATCCAAATCATGGTCCTCGGCCCTGGCTGCACACAGAAAGCACCAGATGCGGGGCGCCTGGGTGGCTCAGTGGGTTAAAGCCTCTGCCTTCGGCTCAGATCATGATCGCAGGGCTCTGGGATCGAGCCCCGCTTCGGGCTCTCTGCTCAGCGGGGAGCCTGTTTCCCCCTCTCTCTGTCCTCTGCCTGCCTCTCTGCCTACGTGTGGTCTCTGTCTGTCAAATAATAAATAAATAAATAGATAGATAGATAGATAGATAGATAGATAGCACCAGATGCTTTTTTAAAAACTACAGGCAGCCAGTCCTCCCCAGCATGGGCCTGGCATGAGCATCAGTGCTGGGATGAGCTTCGTTGGGTGGTTTTTACGCACAGCCAGGAGACCCAGAAGGCAGACTGGGAAGCCTGCTCTCCCAGGCCTGCAGCCCTGCAGAAAGTCCCAGCTGAGACGTGAGCGCCTTCCCTCATGGAGGGTCTCTGCAACCTGCAGCATCACCACACCGCTCTGAGAGCCTCACCCTTTCTGTCTCCCCGGACACCACGTATGCCTGAAGGCAGAGGCTGGATCTCTGCACCGACACACACCTGATGCTCCAACACCTCTTCCTCTCAAAATCCTTTGCACTAAGAACCCTCGTGTGGTCTACACTGGGATCACTGCCTCTTGAAACCTTGGGGCTAAGACTGCTTGCTCCCCGGTGCCCGTTGCTTCCACCTGCCAGAGGATGGGGCGATAAAGGAAGACTCAGGCTTCTAGCTGGATGTCCCTGTTCTCCCTGAGGTCCAGCCACAACGCAAGAATTCCATCTGCATCACAAAGACTAACTCCTTAGCCGCTATTTTAGTTATCTGCTATTTTTCATAAACATAAAATTGTCAGTTATTTTTGAAATCTCCATCATTTTCACAACATGTGAGGTGTGCTGCCCTTTGCTTGTGGGTGTTCTGGTAAGCTGTGGAAGTCACAGAGAAGGGCCCTTGTTGCTGACACCGTGGTGAGGCAGGGGGCGAGAGAGCCCTTTGACAACCCACCAGTGCTTAGAGAATTTGACGGTGGTAGAGGGTAGACCTTTTTTTTTTTTTCTTAATGTTATATCCCATGGGACTAGAATATTCTAGAAAAGTAGAAAACCATTTCTAGAATACTCTAGAACACCATTTTGGTTCTGGGGCCTCTTTACACTCAAAAATTACTGATGAGCCCAAAGTCCTTTGTATGAGCTCTATCAATAGTTACTGTGACAGATACTTAAGATGTTCCCGTATTCATTCGTTAACACAGTAAACCCATATAATGCATTTCTTATGACAGATAGCTATGTTTTCCAAAACAGAAATTAGTGAGAAGCACGGTGTTGTTTTATCGTCCAAATCTCTTTCATGCCCGGCCTCACAGAAGACTGAATTTCCCCATCTGCGGCTGTAGTCAGCTTGTTGAATATCCCCTGTCATGTAGTCTCTGGGAAGCCCCGCGGCACACTTGCGTGTGTGGGCAAGAGGGGGAGCGAGGAAGGTGAAGAGCGTCTTAGCGCTGCTCCAAGATGGCACCCGACCGGGGGGCAGGGCAGACAGGGAGTAACTCTGCTCTGACCCCATGGACTCTCTGAAAGGACGGATGGGGTCCCCAGCTATAACCACCATCGTCCAGAACGTCTGATTGCTCTGGCATGTGATTTGGCTGCCAGGGAGGAGTGGGGAAACCCAGGCCTGTGGTCCCAAGGGCCCCCTGACTCAACGGCTTAACTGTGAGCAAGTGCTTTCCCTGCTTGGGGCCTTAGCTTCCTCCTCGGCGGATGAGGCCTCGCCCTCCATCAGAGGGTCTCAACCCAGGCTGCACGGCCACCTGGAGAGCAGCGAGAAAGTCAGAAAGCCAGGCCCACCCCTGAACAATGACACCAGGATGTGTGCCACATGCCCCCATGTGGCAGGTGAAAGCGCAGGGGGGCCGACCCCTCGGAGCGCCCAGACATCAAAGCCTGAACAATTTGAGCAACAGAGAAACCGAGAGGAACGGGTGATAACCCACAGAGTCAAGTTACACCCTCAAGTTCATCTTGGGATAAATAAATAATCGAACGCGTACATAGGGGAACAGGCATCACGTCCTTATGGTAGCACTCCAATGAGTAAATGTGGAAGAAATGTTGGGAAGAACAAATCACCATCTGGAAAACACCGTAGTCATTGCTACAGGTAAGGCTCCCTGATGGGTATTAGCGCGTAGAATGTCCGTGATGAAAAATGGACAATCTGTAGATCCTCACGGTCTCTCCCCATACGACAGTAATTACAGAGGGAAAATAGTGACTTTGTAGCAGAGAAGTCCAGAAAACCTCACCTTAGCCAGGGGACCTACGTTCCCATCACCTGGCCTGAGACGGACTGATCTCATGTGCCCCCTGAGAAAGGTACCGCCTCGTGTTTGCCACAAACGCACAACCTTAGTCTAATCACAAGCAAACTGGAGACAGCCTCGGGGTCAGTGACATTTTACGAACTCACTAGCCACTGTCAAGGTCACAAGAGACAAGACCAAAAAAGTGGCTGCAGATTGGGGAACTAGAGACAACGGAACGCAAGGTGGGATCGTGACTCAGATCCTGGCCGATACTGAATGTGTTCTGTGAATCCGTTCATGTCCTCGCAGCCACGTCCGGTTCTTGAGTTCGATGACTGTGCTCTGGTGTTGGGAGATGGTAAGCGGAGGGGGAGCTGCAGGAGGCGTGGTTCTTTCTGTGGTTCCTGCTGCCACGAGCGCTTTCCCCAGATAGCCACACGGCCTATCCATTCGTGCCCTTTGGTCTTGACGCAGACACGCTGAGGCTGGAGATGTTCTCGGGTTTTCACTGTGGGAGAATGCCCTTCAACCAAGCCATGAGCACCCCATTCATTTTTCAGGAAACATCCCACTGATGTCAGGAATCTTCCCACTGAGATCGGGAAGGAAAATAGTGAGGGTGGGAGAGGCTGGGCCAGTGCGTCCTCTTCCTTGACTGGATGAAAATAAGGTCAAGGTGTAGTAGTCTGGAATGTGGCCTGCACCTGTCCAAGTGGGGTGTTATCAGGAGGAACAAAGGACAGCTTCTGCCCACCGCTCCTCCTGCTCGGGGCCCAGGGCCAGAGCCGGGCCCAGTCAGTGACTGAGGCCAACAGCACCCTTCTCCAGCCACCAGCAGGGGTCGGAAGTTTCCAGAGTCCAAGCGCTCAGAGGGCATGGCATATAGGCCTAGTGTGCACCCCAAATTGTCCTGTGAGACATGCATGACCACTGTAATGTTGAGAAGGAACCAGAACCCATCAAAGAATTCTACAGAAACTGCAGAAAAACCATCACCCCTTCTCACTTGTTCTTTGATTGGATTCTCACGGCATTCCTCGGTGGAGGAAGGCCAGGCCACAGGCATTACCTCCGTCTCCCAGACGTGGGACCCAAGCTGGCCTTTAGTATTTTGCTTCAGGCCACACAGTTAGGAGGCAGTCCCAGGTCTGCTTTCTCTAGGGAACTGCTAAACCTCTGTGCTGTTGTCTCTCTTTCCAAAACCTGTTGTTGCCGCCTGTGAGGAAGTTCTTGTGTTAAATGGCGCTGTGCTTGGAATGGTGAGACTGAGTTTCAGCCCTGCAGGAGCTCAGTCATCCTGGGCCCGGCCCGTCATCCCGTTGGTACTCGTGTTGTCATGATGTGGCTCGAGTCTGAGACTCAAAGTGCTTTGCAAACTGCCAACTATCAGGCCCGCTGCTTATTGGCATCTGTGTGTGGAGAGCAGCAAGCGTTCACACTTCATGGCTTGTTAGGATCAGGCCCCGATCCTAGGTACCAATAACAGCAACATTTATGGAACACCTGCTGTCTACTTGCAGGTCTCGCTGCAACTCCACGAGATGATGTTTGGGTGTTTGCTCTGTAATGAACCTCCCCAGCCCTAGACACAACACGTATATCCTCTCTCCTGACTCTGTGGGCTGCCTAGGCATTTCTTGGTGTTCCTGGGGGCTCCGTCGCATGGCTGGCAGGTGGTGCGTGGTGCTGGCTGCTGGCTGCGAGCCCGGGGGTATGGTTGTTGGTCAGGATCTTGACTCTCTTTCACGTGGGCCTCTCTACACACCTTCTACGCTTGCTCCTGGCATGGTGGTTGGGTTCTAAGGAGAATGTTCCAGGGGGACGAGCTCAGCAGACCTCCATCTGCACCACCCCGGGGGCAGTCCCTTTGGACAAAGCTCCTTACGGAGCCGCCCCGGAGTCAGCCTGGAAGGGGATTTCACCAGGGGCGAAGCACAGCTCCCCAGATAATCTCCCACAGCCTCTGTTACCTGTGCCGTGCTGGCTTTCCAGTGTAGGTGCCATTGCCAGGGGAGGACGGGAGTTTAGACGGGCTAAGTGAGTTGGCCAAGGTCCCTGAGTGACTCACTGGGGTTGGCAGCCTTGGCAGATTGGCTCCAGGGCCTCTGCTTGACCCCCTCTTGCCTGGACCGGTGGGGTATGGACAGTGCTGCTGCCTGAAGCTTCTATTCGGTGGCTGCATCCCCCTTCCTCACCTCCCCCCAGCACCCTCTCTCCTGTTGGCTCTGAACTGCTCCCCGGAACCACTATCTCCCTGCTCACGGGGAGCTCAGCTGCCCTCCCCTCTCTAGCATCCTCCTCAGCTTCCTTCCTGCTCCCCTCTTGCTCCTGGAACAGTAAGGCCACCCTCCTTGGGGCTGACTCGAGATGTTTCCAGAGGACCCCGGTGGCAGCAGGGTTCAGGGTCAGCCAAGAGGCAGTCTTGGCAGCAATCAGGCCATGAGGAGGCCACACTGCGGCCCATGTGGGGTGGGGGGGTCCCGGCCTGGCAGGGCGTCCAGGGAGGACGAGCAGCTGCTCCCCGGATCTTGCAGTCCAGGCCCCACAGCCCAGGGGGCGGCTCGGGGAGAGGCCCTCCAGGCGGCAGCCAAGGCCAAGGGCCACTGTGCCTCTCCCTCACGCTGACCGACTTGCTTTCCGGCTCGAGCGTTCAAACGCTCGCTGCATCATGAACGAGAAAGGGCAGGATGAGCCCCTCTAAGAACTTCTAGATGCTGGGAAGTGGGAGTGGGAGTTTGGTCAAACCTAGTCAGAGAATAGTGGAGAACCGGACGTCCCCAAGGTCAGGTCCCTTCACTCAGAAAGAAGGGGTTGGAAACGATTAAGGGGCTTCTGCCAAAGGAAATCAGCAAAAGAAAAAGGCAACCTCCTGAATGGGAGAAAATAAACTATCTACCTGACAAGGGGTTACATCAGCAAAATAGACAAGGAACTTACACAAAGCCAACAGCAAAACAAACCCCACACCAATCTGACTAAAAATGAGCAGAGAACCTGAGTAGACCTTTTTCCACAGAAGACATACAGATGGCCGACAGGTAATGAAGAACTGCTTGACCTCACTCCTCGTCAGGGAAATGCAAATCAAAACCACAGTGAGATCCCCCCTCACACCTGTCAGAGCGGCTGTCGCCACGAAGACAAGAGCCGACGAGTACTGGTGAGGCTGTGCAGGAAAGGGACCCCTTGCTGGGCGTGTAGGTTGGCGCAGCGACCGAGTAAAACAGTATGGGAGGGAGGGGTCTTCAAAAAATTTAAAATAGAATTACCGTTTGAATTTGCATTCTCACTTCTAGATCTATACCTAAAGGAAATAGAAACCCCGTCTCGAATAGATGCCCACACTCGCTCCTGGAAGGATGGTTTCTAATCTTCACGCAGCATTATTCACTCTCGCCAAGAGGTGAGAGCCGCTCAAGTGTCTGTCAATGAGTGAATGGGTACAGGACGCCATCGGTGGGTGGATGGGTACAGAACATGTGGTGTATCCACAGTGGAATTCACCCGGACATAAGGAAGAAACAAATCCTGCCATTTTCAACATGGATGAAACTGAAGGCCATCACACTAAGTGAAATAAGTCAGACAGAGAGAGACAAATACAGTATGATCGCACTTATAAGCAGAATCTAAAAAGCTGGGCGCCTGGGTGGCTCAGTGGGTTAAGCCTCTGCCTTCAGCTCAGGTCATGATCTCAGGGTCTTAGGATCGAGTTCCGCATTGGGCTCTCTGCTCTGCAGGGAGCCTGCTTCCTCCTCTCTCTCTGCCTGCCTCTCTGCCTACTTGTGATTGCTGTCTGTCAAATGAATAAATAAGATCTTAAAAAAAAAAAAAGAATCTAAAAAGCTGAACTCATAGAGATGGAGACTCGAAGGGTGGTTGCCAGGGGCTGGCGGGGGGGAACATAGGGGAACATTGGTTTAAAGGGCACAAACTCCCGGCCATAAGATAAATAACTTCTGGGGCTCTGATGGGCAGCGTGGTGATAATAATGAACAACACCATGTTCTATAGTTCAGAGTTATTGAGAGAGTAGATGGTAAATCCACGTCACACAGAATCAGTCGTGTGAAGGGAGGAAGGTGTTAACTCACCTCCTGTGGTCATCGTCCTGCGATATACACGCGTGTCTAATCATATGTTGTACACCTTCAACCTACATGTGTTGTATTTTCATTGTACGATCAAACATTCCAATAGAGCCAGAGGAAAAGGAAAGAGGGAGGGGGCAGACACGACGCAGTCAGCAGCTCAGGCCTATGCGCTCATTTTCCACATTGCCCTGCATTTGCTAAGTCTGCTCTGGGCTAGGGGCCGGGGAGCTCAGGGGCCAGAAACTGTGCACAAAACTGTGCAGTGTAGTAGGAGGTAGGGGGTGGGGGGAGTGGGAGGTAAGGCCGCTTCACACGGGCTTTGCCGGCCACAGCATAAGATGCACCTGACGTATCGTGTGTGCCCTGGAGAGTGGCGTGGGGAGTAACGTGGTCTGGTTTATGTTTTAAATAGAGATCGCACTGGCCCTGTATGAAGGGTGGGCTCTAGGGGTTTAAGAGTGGAACTGAGGTGCGGAGCTTATCCACCCAGGGGAGGCTACTGGGCTGAGGCCTCTCTTTTCCGTATAAAAAGGAACACCAGCACCCCACATCCCCCCATCCTCTGCCCAAGGCGCTCTAAGCTCTCTCCCTTAGGTATTCTGTGGCCTGGTGACGTCGCCCAATCTTCCAGCCGCCCAGATAACTCCCTGCTATGTGGCAAACACCAGCTTTGTGCAGACCCAGGTGAAGGCGGAGTGTCTGCCTTCACACCCACAGCCGTTCTTCACCTCCTCCGTTGGTGGGGGGTAACACGCTGTACCCAGGATGTTGGAAACTCTGGGCAGGCTTGGAGCAGTAAAAGGGAGGACGCATCTCTACATCCCATTGTAGAGAGAGCAAAGCCTGCAGGGCAGCCCCAGGGGGACCAGAAAGCTGCCTCGGTCCTGCTTTCTTACCCCTTCTCCTTCCTCGAGCCACCAAAGACTGAAAGGGAAGCTTCCTGGGAGAGGTCCAGACTGCTCCAGCTTGGCCTTGAAGTTCTGGGCCATGCTGTATTTCCTCCCCCCGCCCCCAGTATGCCTCTCCAGAGAGTTCCGATCCATTCCTCTGACAAACAAGCATGAGCATGAATGTGCTCTCTTATGGCAAGCAGCACAGCTAGCATGCATTGAGAATTTAGAACCCAACGAACCATACATCTAATTCTCATTTAATCTCTCCAACAATCTGAATTTGGTAAGTATTCATTTCCCTTTTCTATTGACAAGGATCCAAGGCTTCGAGGAAAGCCATTTGCTGAAGGTTGATTTCTGTTCCTTGTATGGCTCTAGCTTAGAGGGGCCATAGCGAGCTGACCAGAAGAGCAGCCTGTATGAGATTTGGAAGGCGGAAGGGCGGCAGTGGCCACTGATCTCAGAAGGTTGCCATGATGACTGTGGTGTTGGACCAAAGCAAATGTTCTAGCAGGTCCCAGCTCATTCTGGTTCTCCTCGACTTCCTGTCAGGCTTGTCACTCGGCTTCGGATCCCCCGGGCCAAGAGAGGCCTCACATTCTCAGCCAGAGTTAGTAGGTAGACAGAGGTGGCAGTTTCAACAGACCTCTCCACCTGTGTGCCCTGTCCATCCAGAGTAGTGGCCGGGTGTGTGTGGCAGCTTGATTTTCTGGGAAGTCCAGGCTGGCCCCTCAGGCAGACAGGGTAGTGACTCTGATCCTCTGACTCCCCTTCTGGACATCCTTCTCACCAGCTCATGTTCCTTTCAGGCTGAATCCCTATAATAAGTCCCTTTGTCCTATAATCATTTTCATGGCTCTGTGGCCCCACTTGAACCCTGACTGATAACAGCCTCATAACCAGTGAGGGCTGAAAATGGATTCAACTCCAGGCCCCTTGAACATTGATTCTGAGCTCCTAACCATTCAGCCTGACCACTGTTTTGGGTGCGGGACATACACACATGACCAAGACCTCAGCTCCTGCCCACATGGGGTTTACAATCTCGTAGATGATACAGAAACAATGTCTCAGTCATCCATGTCACTTACCCGTGGCTCACCCCAAATGTAGTGGCTATGAACAATTGTTCTATTATCTCCCATGATTGTGTGGGTCGCCTGGGCTCAGCCCTATCCCTCGTTAGCTCCATGTGATGTTGGTTGGGTCTTCAGTTCTCTGGGCGCCAGACTGGGGGCATCCACGATGACTGGTTCACCTTGCTGACAGCAGAGAGCGGAACAGCAATGGTCAACTTGAGGGCCTACATGTGGCCTGCTCCACAGCCGGGGCTTCTAGAGGCATGGCGGCTGGATCCCAGGGAGCTCCCTGACAGCGAGCGTGTTAAGAGAGAAGGAGCGGAAGGTGCCCTTCCTGGAATAGGTCATTTCCTCAAAGTGGCCATGGGCCTAGCCAAAATTCCAGGACAGAGGACATAGGCCATAGGCCCTAGTTGTTGGTGGGGGCAGGGGTAAGTGTGTACAGGAAGAGGCAGGATTGTTGGCGGCCATCTTTGGAGCCCAGCTGCCACACACATGGAACAGCGCATGGTAAGGAGAGCATGGGCGCAGAGCCCTGAGGGGCCACAGAAGGGGTGGTCCCTGCTCATGCCTACAGTGGTTCTGGAGACAGAAGATGTGGCCACACATTCCAGCTGGGTCTTGAAAGGTGCAGAGGGGTTTTCTGGGTAGAGGGGTGGTGTGGAGGAGGGGGAATGAAGGGGTGGAGACAGGATTCCGGGAAAGGACAGAGCAAGTCTACAGAGACATGAACAGCACTTGGAAGGGCTTCTGTGAGGCTCAGACACCACAGAGGAGTTAAGGTTCCTCGCTAACCACCACCGCAGGGGAAACTCAAAGGTGCATGTTGTGATCATTATATTTTAGATGGTGGCATGGGATCACCTCTGGAAGAAACTTTGGTTTCATACTGACCCAAAGCCCCAGGGCCTTCAGCCCCACCTCTGCAGCAGAGGAGAACCCTTCTATGCTGAAGCCCAGACCTCTGGAGGCCCAAAGCAAAGGCCCCCGGAGCAGCAGGGCAATGAACTTCCCAAAGCCAGGGTGGAAGAGAGGCTGGAGGACGGAAGCCAGGCACCTGAAGGGAAGCTGACTGGGCTCACATGGATTCCCTAAGGGTCATGGCCTAGGCCACCTCCAACCTGCTTCCCCTAGGTCAGGCTGCTGTGAACTGGGAACCCCAGGTCCTGGCATCATCCTCCAGGAAGGGACAAGGCACAGAGCCTGAAGGCAGCAGCCAATGTCACCTTGGAGCTGGACTTTCAGAAACCCAGGAGGAATCAGTTAGGCCTCGGTGACAGGAAGGCATCCATTGCTTCAGGCCGTAGAGACGCTTCCTAACCTAGCCTCTTTGAGCTCGGCATGCCTGGGTAGTGAAGCTGGCGGTGTATGCTCAACATTTCCTGCCGGTACCTCCTGATCTCGAGAAGTTAGGGCCTTGGTGACAAGAAGATGAAGGACCAGGGGGAAGATGGTTAAAGTGCACACAAGGTCATGAAAGGTATGGTTGGATAGGGTGGGAGTAAACTTGCTTTCCAGGAGAGCCTGGAAAATAAGAGTGAGAGAAAATCAAAGGCTCTTTTCCAGGTCAGGGAAATAAGATTATGGAGCCCATTAGACCATCTGGTCAACCAGGCTCCAACTCTGAGTGCTCTCAGAAAACAAACTTTGGCTCTTCATGAAAAGAAATGAGGAACAGCTCCTTTTATTTGAGGCCCCACGTTGTTTGACAATCATCCCTTGCTTTCCTTCCAAAGAAAGGTCCAACCCAGGCCTGTGGTTCTTTTAATCTATGGTCCTATTTTAACAGAATTGCAGTGCCGCTCAGATCTGAGAAAGGGCACCTGGCGAAGAATAAAGTAAATGGCAAGAAGGTGGAGAGGGGTGGCTGATGATGTCCGTGACGCCTCTGGCTTATGCAATGGTCACGGGCAGCATGCTGACCCTCCCAGAGTCTTGGCTACTAACAGCTCTATGACAGGAACAGACCCTAACATCACTCGCCTCCCTGAGGGCAGGTGTTGTTCTGAAAACATACCTGCCTCCCTCTGATGTGAACGCTCCATGCAGTCAGTCACTCCCACCTAGGGCTTGGGCAGAAGTATGCAGTCGACAAATAACAAAAGCAGCTAGTCAAGATCTAGAACATTCTTAGCTTGAAATCTGCATTGTCTATGGGCTTCCTCTGACCTGACAGCTGTTGTCCTGGGTGAGTTAGTTCAGGACACATGAGGCTCCTCTTTGGGTAGAGTTTTTATTAGCCCGGCTGGGAGACATTAAGCCAAGGAACACAAATGCTGTTTGGATCACGAAGCTACTCCTTAGACACGTGGCCTGGGGTCCAAGTCACACCTGATCTGCCAACCTGCCCAAGGACTTTGGCATGTGGTGAGGACTGGACATTGGAGGGAGAGCAGATCTCCATAAATTTCCTAGGCCTTGTGGGAACTCATGTAAGGAGTCTTTGAAACAGTATTCAAACCCTCTAATGTCATGATTAGGAATCCCCACCTACCCCCACCAGGAGTTAGCCCTTCAACATCTGGGGAAAGAGTACCTCAGAAAAGACAAGGAACTTACCATGAGGGTGTGAGGGTGTGGGGAGTGGGGCATGGCTAAAGACAAGAGTCTCCCCTTGTTTGAGCTAATGACTTCTAACTTCCAAGAAGAAGTTGGCTAAGTTCTTACTGTGTGACTAGAGCCTTGGCCCGGAAACCATCCAGGCAGGTGCATAGCTCCCATATAGGAAGGGTATGACTCTGTGAAGTTACAGAGCTTCTCACTATGGAGACCAGGGGATTGTTTGCTGGGAGGGAAAAACTTCCTCTTAAAGCAGAAAGAACTGGCAGTGTCAAGGCCTAAGTCATGGAAGCAGAGCCTGGCAGCTGACCGTCTCCTTAAGGAGGAAGCTGAAGGGTCTTGCCTTGACCTCAGTGCCCTGGTCCCCGGGACTGAGAGCATTGGAGTCCCAAAACAGATACTTCTGGCAGGACTGGCATCCTTCATTTGCCCATGACTGGGTTGTGATTTCACGGTAACAACGAAACAGCCTCTTGGCCCGAAAGAAGGAGACCCCCGTTTTCATCAGCCAACTCCAATGACCACAAGCTCGTGTGACTATTCAGGGAACCCCACAAAGCAGAAGTCCCCTCAGTTCCCAAGGACACAAAGCCACTGGCCAGCTGGGCTTGAAAAGGCAGACTTCTCAGGGCCTTTTTCATGTGCTTAAACTCTGCCCTCATCCCACCCCCCCGCCATCAGGCACTCAGCTTGCCTGCACCCCTGCCTAGCACCTACACAAGAGCCTCCAACTCCGAATCTGCTGTCCTTGTAGATACTCTCCTCCCCATCCTGAGTTCTTCTCCTAAGACCTGTAGCACTTGAAGGGATGCCTACGGTTTCTCTCCCCTAAGGGACCTGTGATGAGGACCCCTGGCTGGCACCTATGTCTCCTGCAGAGTTTAGTACTGGGCTCAGCACACAGGAAGAACTTGAAAAGAGCCTACTGAGTGGAAGGTCTGAACACTGCTTAGCATAAGAGCATCTCTCGTAGCACCTGGGCCAAGAGACCACCACCAAGAAGAAATGGTGGCCCCTGGCGCCCATCAAGCCTTTCACTTGGTGCTAGCACCATCTTTTCTCTCATTTCAATGTGAACCAAACCCAGGGGTGAAAGGGACCCCTGCAGGGGAGCTGACGACAGGGGTGGAAAGGTGCGGTGGGGGAGGGACAGCTCTGTGTCCTTCTAGATGCCAGTGTCTTGAAGACCAAGGCGGGTGCAAACAGCCAGGGCCCAGGGCCCCGCAATTCACACGACGGTGGAGAGTGTGACACCGGGCCCGTGTGCAAAGAGACGAAGCTGCTGCTTCTTGAGGGCTCTCTGGTTCCACAGGGGGAGACCGCTGACCGCCATGCCGCAGACTTCAGGGGACCTCTCAGACCCACATCTGGGGGCCATTTCTCATCCAGCTCACACCTCCGGGAAAATGAGGCCACATTTTATTGTGTTCCATGTCCTGCCTTGGCTGCCCCGGCCCACACGCTCAGCTGGTCCTCTGTCCTCCGGGTCAGAACTGAGAAGCAGGCTCATTGACTTGCATGAACTCATGTGCACTCCCCATTGCCCTGCACCTGCTCCCTCCTGGACTACGGCAAACAGTAAACAGCCCTGAGGGAACCAAGACTCCAGGGGCAGGGAGCAGGGCCAAACACTCTAGCAAGGCCCATTCTCATACAGATGTTTTTGGCCCTAACGGGGGGTGGGGTGGGGGGGGGTGGGGGGGGAACAGCAAAGCAAGATGTGTGCCCGGGTTACTAATGACGAGGCCTGGGCAGCATGTGAGGGCGCAATGCAGATGAGGATGAGGGCTGGAGGCCCCGGAGAAACTGGGTTTGTGTCCTGGAAGCAGACCCTGGGTGTGCAGTGGGTCTGGGACGCCGAATCCCAAATGCCCAGCCCCACAAGGTGCTGTTTTTCACTTCCGACTGTCACAGTTCCTGAAATGTGTCTCTGCATCTGACACGTCCCGGGTCTGTGACTAAGACCGTGTCTGTATCGCAGAGTCTCCCCTCCAGCGAGGACAGGGGCGTACACACAGCTGGTCACACAGGTCAGACTGTGTGTCGTGCAAGGACAGAGCTACAACACGCAGGAGAGGCACCAAGGCAGAGAGGGACAGAGTCATCAGACTCGGGGCTACGCGGTGGCAGCGAGGTGGCCTTCATGAGTGGGGAGGATGTGGACGGACATCAAAGGGGAAGCGGAGGACAACATGAGGCACAGTGTCGGTGTGACGCACAAGGCACGTCTTGGAGCACGGTATGCTCGTGCCATGAGCAGGGAGGACAGCCACCATGGGAGACGGTTCTGGAAGAGGAGGTGGGACCCAGACAGAGGAAAGTCCAAAGTAGAGGAATGAACTCCGAGTGTTTCAGATGTGAATTAGGGACCACCTTGATTAAACCCAGGGATTTCATAAGCAAATCCGGTTCTCATAAAAGCCCGAAGTTCTGGTAACTTAAAGCCTTGGCTCTCTTGCCACTACGCGTACCTGTGGCTGCGGGATGGCTGCCCCTCACAGGGACAAGCATTCTCCAGGTGGCCTGAATCCTCACCACTCCCTACCATGGCCCTTTGTCAACTCGCCCTCAGGCCCCTGCCTCCCCTGTCACCTGCCCGACATCCAGGGAAGGAGATGCCAGTGGAAGGTGGGGAATCGCCACCAAGTGTGTCAGAGAAGTATGTTGAGGCCAGAGAGGAGAAGTCTGTAGCCTGGAGTCAGTGAGGGGGTTTCTGGAAGAGTCCGTGTGAAGGGCAGGACATGAGCGAGGGCAGGAGCCGGAGAATGGGAGGAAGGGCAGACTGGGAGTGAGGAGGTCCTTGTGGGATCCAGGACAGAAGGTGGAGTAAGTCAGGGGGCAGAGGAGAGGCCAGTGAGCTCTGCTGGGCTGTCCGAAGTTTGATATGTCCCTGGAGGTCCACGCAGAGCAATGCCCACCACCAGGGTTTGTTTTTTTCCCCCAGGCAGGGAGGGAGTAGTGGGCCGGAGCCAGGCCAGCCTTTCTCTGCCTGAATCACATGGAATAATTTTGTCTCTCGTTCCTCTGCAGTACTCCTGGGGGCCAGGGTGGGGTGGGGACATGAGCCCTGTGAGTCCTGCCCAGCAGATGGCCGAGGGCCATGACTCACAGCTCTCTTCTTAATCGGAAACGTATTAAAGCCCCAAAGAGAATGTGCCTGTGGCCCGGGCCGGGCGCCCAGCTTGCTGGTGGCCGTCCCTTAACCAATGACAGCCGTGGCATCACCAGCCGGGCCTCTCAGTTCAGTCGTCACGTGTGTTTCCTCACTGGGTCTCAGTTCCTAATCACACCTTTACTTGCGTGGTTATTTGGGGATCGTGTGCCTTCGCGGCTGGGCTGGGTTTGTGCGCGCCGTATCTTTAGCATCCCGTCTGTTTGAAAGGAATGAGTGGACGAAGGAACCAACGAAGGAGGGAAGGAATGGCTCCATTTGGAGTTAACAGTTAATAGAACGTGTTTGCGTGTGTGAACCTGTTGATATGCACGTGTATGCTGTTTTATGTATGGGCTATCTTTGGAAAAATGAGGACACATGCGACATTAATACAAAGGCCTGCTTCCTGGACACGTGGGCTGGGGAGAATTATCTGGGGTGATAAGAAAATTCATTTCACTTTATACTTTTATTTCTCTCCCTCCTTCAGTCTCTGTCTCTCTCTCCATCTTGCTTTTATAAGGAGCGGGAGAAAAGTTTACAAAGTGGGTCTTATTAGTCACACTCTTCCGGCATTCTGTTCCACAGAGGAACACATGGGGAACATGTTTGGTGTCTGTCCACACTGTCTTGATCCGAGCTCTCTTGGAGCCTGCTGTCTGGCGGGCGGACTCCACACTGGATTTGGGAATGCTGGTGGCACCCTTCACCTCTTGGGTATTGTGTTAGAGTCTTGGGGAGACAGAGGTCTGCCTGGCAGCCAGCTGGGGCCTAACCCCCAAAGGGGAAGAACAGAGGACGTAGCAGAGTGAGGGCTGTGTCTGAGGGAGGACCCCGGACAGTTGGAGGACATAGTCAGCCTGTCATATGGGGTACACTGTGACCTGCAGAGTCTTCTACTGTCAGGGTGCTGGCTGATCCTAGTGGACAGGGCTGTGGCTGCCATAAAGAAGGGGGACCCTGCCTGGCTGGGTCTTTGGGTCCCCTGCGACAAGAAATGGATGATTATATTTCACTGGCTCTACAA
This sequence comes from Lontra canadensis, assembly GCF_010015895.1. Taxonomy (NCBI): domain Eukaryota; kingdom Metazoa; phylum Chordata; class Mammalia; order Carnivora; family Mustelidae; genus Lontra; species Lontra canadensis. The sequence goes on along the minus strand of NW_022631292.1, from coordinate 9,302 downwards.
ATCCAGAACCCCCCACGCCTGCCACCTTCTTGCCAATTGTCCCTCCTGCAGAGGCTGGACAGCACCTGGCCAAGGAGTTTCCAAGTAGGAGGTAGGAGGTGGTAGATGTGTTAGCAAAGCCTTGCCTTGGGAGTCACAAGACTGGGGTATGGTTTTCGCTCTACCAGTTACTCATGCAATCCCTTCCAGCCAGAACTGACATCCGTTTTACACAGTTTTAAGACATACTTACTTAATAGTTGTGCCAAGCAGTTTCACATGATTTTTGAATGTTCTCTTCCATATTTATTACTGTATTTTTGGGTTTTTTTTTTTGTGCCTTCATTTTAATTTTGCAATTAGGTTCGCTAATATCCTATATATTACATGTGTTCTTCTCAAGACACCAATCTTTGGATTCATGGATGAGTTCTATGTTTCTCTGCCATCAAATTACTTTCTGTGTTTATATTTTCCTTTCTTCTGCTTTTTCTTTTTCTATCTTTCTGAGTCGGCTCTTAATTCACCTACTTTAATTATTTTTAACTGATAGATCGATCAAACATTATTCATTTTCCCCTGAGATCTGCTCTATTTGTGATTCCACTGGATTTAATACATGTGCTTTTTCATTGCCTTGTTTAGAAATTCTATTTGCAATTTCACCTTTAGCCTCTGAGTAGTTTTATAAGGAGTTCATGAATTTCCAGAAGAAAAGGATTTTTTCCCCTGATATTCCTATAAATTCTCAGTTTTATTACACTGGAATTAGAGAATACTACCTATTCTACATACTGATGTTTGTGGCTTTATGTAAGATTTTCATGTGTATTCATACTGACTTGGATATCGGAAAGAAGGTGTGTTCTCTGTGATCAGGGTACAGAGTTTGCCTGTTGTTTAACTAGGGTTGACCATAACTGGATCTATTTCTTTTCAGTTGTTTTCTTGATCTTCCCAGGACTGAGATAAAAATACCCTCCTGTGTTGTTGTCCATTTCTCCTATTCCCTATAATTTTCGTTGTATGAAATTTTCTGGTTTGTGGACGGGTGTATAAATATGACTAATCTGAGTGAATTACAACCTTTGGCATTACACACTAGCTCTCTTTGACCTGAAGCCTTCCTGTCCTTGTTTCAGCTTCAGGACACTTGATTTCTTACTGGTGTGTGCCTGGCATAACATCAGCCATTTTTTTAATTTTTAGCCTTCCGGAACCACTTTGTTTCTGGTGTGTCTTCTGTATGCGGCACAGAGTCGGGTTTTGTTTGGTGTGTCTATCTGAAAATATTCTTAAGAGGCGAGTTTAGTGTGTTTGCACTTACGGACATGACAGTATACTTGCTCCAAGTTTTGTTATGCAATTTTATATCACATTTCTAATTTTTCCTTTTTCCTTTTATTTATCCATCTTCTGGTCTTTCACACAGGCTTCCTTTTCTTATCCTTTCTCTTCTTGGTCTTGTTTTTTTTTTTTTTTCTGTCTGGTTCTTCTTATGTAAGAGAGGTCATTTGTTTATTTCTCTAGGGTTTAGGATTAAAACTTTATATAGCATCTTTAGCTTTCTTTAGACAGAATATATTAATCTCCTTCTATAAACAGGAATAAAACCTGCATGCTTCCTCCTCCTTACCATCTTCCCTTTCCTCTGCCACACTGCATTGGTTAATAAAAGCATCTCCCCGGGGTGCCTGGGTGGCTCAGTCGGTTATGCATCTGCCTTCAGCTCAGGTCATGATCCCAGGGTCCTGGGACTAAATCTTGCATCGGGCTCCCTGATCAGTGGGGAGGCTGCTTCTCCCTCTGCCTGCAGCTCACTTCTGCTTGTTGCTCTCTTGCTCTCTGACAAATAAATAAAATAAAATCTTTTTTAAAAAAAGCATCCCCTCCCCAGTTTTATTGAGAACTGATACATATCACTGTACGAGGCATACAGCGATGGTTTAATTTGCATATATTGTGAAATGACACCACAGTGGGTTTAGTTAATATCCATCATCTCATATAGATGCAAGAGAAGGGTAAAAAAAGAAAGTTCTCCTTGTGATGAGAACTCTTAAGATCTAGTCTCTTAACAGCACTGCTGTCTGTCCCACAGTGGAGCTAGCTATGTTCATTGTGTGCTGTATCTTAGCCCTGGTGCTCAGTCATCTTGTAACTGGAAGTGTAGGCCTTTGGACCACCTTCCTCCAGTTCCCTCTTTTCCCACCCTCCACCTCCAGTACTCACAAATCTGGTCTTTTTAAAATTAGGTTCCATATATAATAGGGATTGTATGATATTTGTCTTTTTCTGTTTGACTTATTTCACTTAGCATAACACCTTCAAGGTCCATCGTGTTGCTGCAAATGGTAGGATGTCCTTTTTTACTTTAATGTCTGAATAATATTTAATTGTATTTCTTTTTTCTTTTTCTTTTTTTAAAGATTTTATTTATTTATTTGAGAGTGAGAAAGAGAGTGAGAGCAAGCATAAGCGGGGGGGAAGGGGCAGAGGGAGAAGGAGAAGTAGACTCCCCGTTGAACAGGGAGCCCAAGGTGGGGCTTGATCCCAGAACCCTGGGATCATGACCTGAGCCAAAGGCAGATGCTTAACTGGCTGAGCCATCCAGGCTCTCCTCATTGTATTTATATACCACAACTTCTTTATCCATTCATCCATCGATGGACACTTAGGTTGTTCCCATCTCTTGACTCTTGTAAATAATGCTGCTGTGAACATGGGGGTGCCGATTTCTCTTTAAGTTGGTGTTTCTGTTTCTGTTGGGTATATCCCCAGGAATGGAATTCCAAGGTCATATGACAGTTCTATCTGTAATCTGAGGAACCTCCATACTTTTCCATGGTGGCTGTGCAATTTTCAGTCCCACCAACGATGCACAAGGGTTCCCTTTTCTCCACATCATCGCTGGCATTAGTTGTCTCTGGCCACTTTGATGATGGCCATTCTAGGAGGTGTGAGGTGACAGCTCATTGTGACTTTAATCTGCATGTCCCTAATGATGAGTGATGTTGAGCCTCTTCTCATATACCCGTTGGCCATTTGTACATCTTCTTTGTAAAGTGGTCTCTTCAGGTCCTTTGTCCATTCTCCAATTATTATTTTTTGCTGTCGACTGGCATGAGTTTTAGGAGTATCTTTTTGAACTTGTCTTTGCCACATTAAATATGCACAGACTTCTACTGCTACCTTTATTCGCTTTTCATAACCACAGGCGACAGAGGAGGCAATGAGCAAACTGACTCCCCTTTCAGTCTTTTGAATCCTTCCCTTTTCCTTAAAATAACTGTATCAGCTATATATGGTCAGGATATATATTACTTAAATTCTGGTTTTTGGCTCAAATCTCTAATTATTTGAAATAGCGATTATTTTAGGGTTTATCATAAACAGCTGTCTAGTAATACACCATTACACAGAGAGTGTAAGAGGGTCACAGAAAACTTTCCTTCCCCCTTCCCATCCTCGAGCTATTGTTGTCACGCATGTTACTTGTTGTGAAGGTATTAAAAATAAGTACAAAAAGTCTTATATTTACCCTTTACCATTTCCAGGAATCTTCCTTTATTTATTGAGATGTAAACTTCCATCTGATATCATATTCCTTCGATCTGTAAAACTTCCGTAAACATTTCCATAGCGTAGATCTGCTGATAATGAACTTGCTGAAGTTTGTCTCAGAGTCTCGATTTTGCCTTAGTTTTCAAAAGATATGTTCCCTGCTATAAAACTATGAGTTGACAGTTTCTTTTCCCCACTCAGTATTTTATTTTTATTATTTTTTCTTTTTTGAGGGGGAAGGGGCAGGGGGAGAGGAAGGGCGAGAATCTTAACCACACTCTGCCCAGCATAGAGCCTGACACGTAGCTCAGTCCCACGGATCCGGAGATCATGACCTGAGCCAAAATCAAGAGCTGGATGGATGCTCAACCACCTGAGCCACTCAGGTGCCTCCACTCCTCCCGACCCACTGTCTCAAAGATGTTTTACCAGCTTCTGGTTTTCCAGAATTTATGAGGACAAGTTTGCTGTAATTCAAATCTTTCCCTCCTGTATATATCATCTCTCTCCCCTGTGTTTGCCTACACCATTTTCTCTTTATCTTTGGATTTCAGCAGTTTGACTGTGATGGGCTTTGTTTTTTGTTGTTGTTGTTCACTTTGTTTTTAAATTTACCCATATTGTTCTCTGAGTTTCACAGAACTATGAACCATATTTGCTGCTTTTAACTAACTTAGGAAAATGCTTGGATATAATATATTCAAATACTACTTCTGTCCCATTTTCTCTCTCTTCTGAAACACTGATTTTGAATCATAGATAGTGACATTGCCCACAGCTGTTGGATGCTTTCCTCATTTGTTGTTTCCATTATTTTGCCAATTTGTGTTTCAGTTTGGAAAATATCTATTGATTAAGCTATCTTTAAGTTCACTGTTTATTTCTTTTACCATAACAGTCTGATTATAAGCTACCAGAGGAATTCTTTATCTTTTTTTTTTTTATTTTAGTATTTCCATTTGACTCTATTTATATCTTTCTCTTGGAATTCTTCCTCCCTTTGTTCACATATGTTGTCCACCTTTTCTACTAGATCCTTTTCCCCAAAAATAATCATAATTACTTTAAAGCCTCTAATAGTCCCAACTTTTGTGTCATCTTGGAGTCTGGTTCTGTGAATTGCTTTATCTCCTGATGATAGGCTGGTATTTTTTTTTTTTTCTGGGTTTTTAATGTGTCTCATAATTATGTGTGTGCATTTATAATTTTTAAATATATTTCAAACACTGTGTCTCGAATAACAGTAAAGACTGAGGTAAATAGAATTTATGAAGGAAGTAGGTGTCCCTCTTTTTCTATCAGGCTGTCAGTTTGGGGTTTGAACCAAGTATAATCAGCAGTTGTGCTGAGCCTTAGTTTTGTAATTGTTATAGTTTACCTCATTGCAACACAGACTTCAAATTCCTCCACATTCCTCCAGTGGCAGACTGCCTGCTACCTTGCATTTAGTAGGGTGTCTGTGTGCTGTAAACTTTTTCTCAGTGTTCCTGCCAGCCCATATTTCAGGGAGTCCTGCATGCCCGAATCATAGAGGGAGACTCTATATTCTTCGCCAGCTATAGACTGTAACTGTTCCATGTTGGGTGTGAGGCTCATGTTGGAGCAGATGGGGTTCCCAGATTTCTGATCATGCCTTTGTCCTCCTTGACACTGTGAGCATTTGGCCCTCATTATTGCTGTGTCTCTCATTTGTGGAAACAAAGCCTTGCCTGTATTTGTGGGACATCCTGGGTGGGGAAGGGCTGCTTATGTCAACCCACCCCTTACCCCACTCCCACGGACAGCAGACCTCAGTTTTGTATCAGTGCAAGGTCCTGGAACTGAGTGCTTTCTTGCCATTCACCAGCACTGGACAGGGAACAGACAGGTTTCCTACCCTTTCTTCAATGTCAAATGGCTTTGTTTTGATCTTCTTCCAAAGGTCATGGATTTTTTTTTTTTTTTTGTCTAGATATTTAGTTTCCTGTCCTTCCTCTGGCATAAGGCTCTTTTCTTATAAAAAGAGTCCAGGATAAGCATGGGGTTCTGTGAAGGGCAGCAGATTACCTGGGTTTCTTGCCTATCACTACCGATCTAAGGTCTTCTGCCTTTCTCCAATCTTTCTGAAAGCAGCCAGTAGAGTGTCATGGTAAAGAGCATGGGAGTACTTCAAGACTTATTCAACAGAAAGTATCCAAAATTAAATACAGAATAAAGACTCTACTTTTCAATGGCGTTGGAATAATCAGATATCCACATGCAAAAAACAAAATCCAATCCATACGTGAAAATTAACTCAAAATAGAACACAGAACTAAATGTAAAACCTAAAACTGTTATGTTTCTAGAGGAAAACAGGAGGAAATCTCTGTAAATTTGGGTTTGGCAAAAATTTTTTTTTAAATAGGACACTAAAAACATAACCCATGAATTGACATGTTTGTATGCATCAAAATCAAATACTGTTAAGAGACTAAAAAGGCAAACTAAAGACTAGGAGAAAGTATTTGCAAAGCCTAGATCTGATAAAGGACTTCTATACAGAATAGAAAAAGAACCCTCTAAACCAGTAATAAGAAAACAACCTAATTTTAAAATGGGCAAGAGACTTGGACACTTCAACAAAGAAGACACATGGATGGCAAACACATGAAAACGTGTCCAACATCATAAGCTGTTAGGTATATGCAAAGTAAAACAACTACATTAAAATGGAAATGAAAACCACTACACCAAGAAACTACTAGCCATCTGTTCAAATGGCTGAAATGAAAAAGACTGATCCTATCAAGTTTGGGTGAAAATATGGAGAAACTGGGATACTAGTAGTAGGAATATAAGATAGTACAACTACTTTGGAAAACAGTTTGACAATTTCTTAGGATGTTAAACCTACAATTACCACGTGATTCAACCATTTTACTTTCAGGTGCTTACCAAGAAAAATTCAAACACACATCCACAACAAAGACTTGTATACAGATACGTACAGCAGCATTATTTGTAATAAATGTCCATCAACAAGTGAATGGATAAAGAAAGTATATCCACACAAGGGACTACTACTTGGCAAGGAAAAGGAACGGACATGAGTCAATCTCAAAGTAATCACATGGAATGAAAGAAGCTAACCCATATCAAGTGCACGATCTATGATGACATTCACAACAAATTCTAGAAAGCACAAACCAACCTATAGTGATTAAAAAAACAGATCAATGGGGAAACTTTCTTGGAGATAGGGATTAGGGAAGGCAGGAAGGAGGAATTACAAACTGGAATGGGGAAACTTTGGAAGTTACGAGGACTCCGCCTTTGGAAATCTCTACAGATGTAGGCACTAATCCTGGGGCGGGGAGGAGGATCCTGCCATGTACCCTCCTGCTCCCCCACAGTAGGAGAGGATCACATGGGTCGGACACATGTTCCCAGAACACACCCCAAGACGCATCTCCTTGCATGGCTCCAGCAGCAGTCAGAGATGGCTTTGGATCTGCCACTTAGCCAACATCAGCCCAGCCTTGGAACAGGCCAGCATCCTTGCCCTGATGCAGAAACTCAAGGATCCAGGAAATCTCTGACAATCTCCTAACCAGGGAGCAGGGGATGAACCTCTTATCGCTAGCTCCACCCACCCACAGAAGCCTTGCCTCCCCTGCCCTCCCCCAGGCTTCTTCCTACACTGTCTGGAACCCCCGGCAGGTTGGACAGGCAGACCGTGTGGTGTTTGGTGGGACACAGTTCTCTTCCTGAGTCCGAGGGAGGGGTTGGCACCACTGCAGGGGGACTTCTGACCCCAGAACATGGGATCCTTAGTGGCTTTGACCCTTAGCTTTGGTCTTCGGCTGCAATTCAGGAACAAGAGGACAAACCCCACTTGGCATCCTCATTCCCGTGGGCCTGCCCTGCCCCTCAGCTGTCACCTTTAGTGTCGACAGTGGGGTCAGCCTACGTAGCAGAAATGCCACCCCAGGCTTCAGAGCCTGGCTCTGCCACTTACTAGCAGATAATCATCTGCCCCCATCCCCCTTAGATTTGGTAGGAGGACAAAATGAATTAGTATTTGTAAAAGCGCTTAAAACAATGCCTGGCACACAGTGAGTGACTTCGGGAAGTTTGCTTTTATCTTTTCTCATCCCACTGAATAAGCCACCTGATGGCTCTCACACTCCGTGGGCGGCATCGGGGCATTAGCGGAGACCCTCCCCTCCCCAGAACCAGCGCGAAGCCCCGGCCCGGCACACGTGTCCCTGGAAGCCACGGGGCTAGGCAGGCCAGAGCTAGATGTGGAGGCGAGGAGGCAGGACCATCTCTGCTTGTCTGAGCCAACAGGACAAACAGTATTGCGGCTCCCTAGTGCCTTCCTTCAGGGGGGATGGGTCCTGTGCGGGGTTGCGGCGGGGGGCTGGGGTTCTGGCCTCAGCTCAGCCTCCGAACCCTGTGCAGGCTTTGGACAGGAGTCTGGGGACTCTCTCCGCTGCTACTGGGGTGGGTCAGGAGAGGGGTCCCCAGGGCTGATTCCAGGAAGCATCCGGTGCCCATCTTCCTTCCTCTTCTCATTCCAGATCTCTCTCACGTCAGCCTTTCACCTTGAGGGGGTTGTGCTACGAGAGTTTGTCCTTCTCTGGCACAGCCCGGCGTGGTCATCCCTCCTGGATGCGCTTCTCCAGGGGCCTGGGGAATGGCGATGAGACGACATCTCCATGGACACGGGGGTGGATCCCTCCATTGCCGAGCGCTGGGTGACAGGATGATGTAAGCGGGGGCTCCGGTCCGTCTCCTTACGGGCTTGGCGTCCTTGGATATATCTACTCCTGAAGCCCTGCTGATGAGGTTGCTTCCCTTGTTTCTAGCCTTTTTATATAAAAGGCAGAAAGAGCTGGAGATGGAGCTGTGCTGGGAGGAATGCCTTGCCAGGAGAGCACTGTCGGGAGTCAGAGGTAAGACGAGGAAGGCGATCATTTCCCCGGAGACCCACAGGCTGGGGAGAGTCTTGGACGCTGTGTCCAGAGCGTAGCTGCCGGCCGGGGGCCAGTACTCGGCGCTCCCCTCCGCCCCTGCCCTGAAGGCCTCAGGCAGCCCCTGCTCCTCCTGGAGCAGCCCGAGCATTGGGGGCCGGGAGAGGAGCATGGACGGAAACCCCCACACCAGAACTCCAGACGCTGACAATTATAAGCCCAACCAGCAGATTGTTAAATAAAAGACAATGATCTCCTGTAACCTTGGCAAGGTGGCAGGTGGAACAGTGGCCCTCAGGAGATGCCCACGTCCGAATCCCAGAAACCGGGGGGCACGCTATCCTGCATTAGCCTTGTGTACAGAGTTCAGGATGCTCACGGGCTGACTTTAGGACAAGGAGACTGTAAGAGAGATGATCTGTGTGGGCCCCGTGGGGTCCCAGGGTCCTCAGAAGAGCAGGGCAGATTGGTGCCACGTGAGAAACACCTGACCGGCCCCTGTTGGCCTGGGGACGTCGGCGGCCCTTAGAAGCTGGAGGAGACAAGAAAGCAGATTCTCCCTGCGAGCCTCCAGAAAGGAACACAGACCTGTCGACACCCAGTCAGCCTTCTGACCTAGGAACTCTAAGACCATAGCTCTGAGTCAGTTTCAGTCACTGATGTTGTGGCAACATGCTAGAGCCCCAGGGAACTGGTGCCACCATCACGCAGGGATGGCCTGTGGGGAGAGGCACAGCCAGAGGCTACCTCGCCCCACTGCTCCCTGGCATGGCCGCAGGCCGGGTCTTCTCACCTAAGCACAGAACCCATCCGACCACTAGA